>NC_133432.1:25581917-25696917 GCF_011762505.2 Arvicanthis niloticus
CCCCAATAAAAGTCACAGTCTCCCTTTCCCCACTCTTTTCTTTCCTCCCTCTCTCAGGGGCCTCTTCTGTGTCCCCCTCCCTTTAATAAACCTGCCCCAGGAGACCTGTTGCACGGTGTGATAGTGTTGAAACATGAGGATGCTGAACAGCCTCTTCCATCCATCTTCTGTTCAAGCTGCAATGCTGACCACAACTACTGAATGCTGTCACATGGCAGGGCTGGCCCCTCCCTTCCACTGTGATTGACCAGCTGTCTACTGTGCCTGAGAGCACCCTTCTGCTCCCAGCTCTTTACCACCTTTACCTATCTGGTCTAAAACCCTTAGGCTCACCCTAGTTCACTTCTGCTTCTTCCTGAGTCTGTGACAGCTCTACAAAGGTCAAAATCAGGTGGAAGCTGGACATGGTGACATACCCAGGAGGCAGAAGCAGGAGGATCTCTGAGTTCAAGGCCAGTCTGGTCTACAGAGTGAGTTCCAGGACAGCAGGACTACACAGAGAAACCTTGTCTCAAGCAAACAAAGAAACAAAAAGTCAGGGCTTGGGGTCAAGAAGTCAATAGATAGAATACCGGTCTAGCAAGCATAAAGACCCAGGTTCTAACCGCAGCACAACATAAACTGGGTAATGTGGTGTACTCCTGCAATACCAGCCCTCAGGAGGTAGAGGCAGGAATATCAGAAGCTCAAGGTCATTCTCAGTTTTGCAGTGAGTTTAAGGCCAGCTTAGGACTACATAAGACCCTGTCTCAAAACAACACAAAACTACCTCCCACATTCACAAGGAAGCCAAATTCACAATATAACACGCAGCTCAGTGGTAAAGCCCTTGTATATTAGCACATGGAAGGATCTGAGTTTTACCCCCAGTACTGCCATTTTTTAAAAACTGATTATCTACTTTGTGTATGAGTGTTTTGTCTGCATGTACATCTGTGCACTGCACAAACACAAGAATACGGTTGTGAGGCCACCATGTAGTGCTGAGAACTGAACCCAGGACATTTACAAAGTGGACAACAAGTGTTCTTTATCACTGAGCTATCTCTTCAGCCCCTACTGCCAAATATTTAAAAATGATTTCATCATATTTCCTTATTGTGTGTATATGTGAGTGTGTATGTCCACATACAGTGGATTATGAGAAGGAAACAAACTGAAGCCACTTTGAATAAAATTTCCATTTTGAATAGGGGTCAAATAAAGTTTAAGTTTCCAAGACCTCTCTGGGTAACTGACATCTTGTGTTGCAGTTGAGACATGAATGCTACGCAAGTCACTTTGCCACAGTCGAATAAACCAACCAGTGGGAACAGGACACATGTGTTGGGAACCGACTTTAAGTAGAAAGCAGCTATCAACTTTGCAGCCATCTGGAACCATATACCCTGATAGAGACTTGTTTTTCAACAGCCTACAACAGCTGAGCACACTCTGACAAACATTTTCTTTATCCCACATAGCTTGTTTTGCTGTTTAGTGACCCCAGCTGCATGGTGCACATGGTAAAATGTTTTCACCTGTGTTCTCCTGCTTGTGCTTATAAATACCCAGGATTTCCTTGTAACAGTGTCAATGGGAAGTGAATAGGAGAGGTCAATATGAGTGAATAGGAGACAGTAAACGAGACTTGACCACACACTCTGGTTTGTCTCCATTCTTCGAATCTCTTGCCCCTTCATCCCCACTCTCTCTCTTGACCAGAGCACTGAGCCCCAAAGCATGGAGCAGAGTGGACAGCAACATAGTAGCCCCAAAGCGTGGGGCAGTGCGGTTCTCAAAATTTTGGCAACGTGGGGCAGCAAGAATGAGAGATCCAGTGAGGGACATTACTGGAAGAAGGGTTGACTGAAAAATCAGAAGGTCATCACGAATCTGCCGCTTCGAGAAAGGTAAGGAAAATGGGACAAGAAATTAGTCAACCTGAGTCCAACTCTGTTTTGGTTTGCTTTGAGAAAGGTAATGAAAATGGGACAAGAAATTAGTCTGAATTCAACTCTCTGTTTTGGTTTTGTTGTTTGCTGCTCACATGTGTTAATTTTCTGCTTTTGTTCTTGAATGCTGTCTTTTTTGTTCAAAATAAAAAGAAGCGTAAGTTAGAATCCAAAATACAACCAAAGGTTGATGACAATTTTTCAGAGCCAGATTGTGCTGACCAAGAGGAAGAGGAAGTCAAATTTTATGGCGCTGAAATGCCCCCTCCCTATGTGCCTCCACATCCAAGTGTTCCCCCAGTGGAGACAGTGGTTGTAGATCCCAAAAAGGAGTTACAGGACAAAATTTCTACCCTTAAACAACTGATAGAGTTAGAAAAAGAGTATCAGGACTTAAGTAATCAGTTACAGAAATTAAGGACAGGGAAGAGGTCTCGAGAGGCCAATGGCGAAAATCCCCCGGATTTTCACATTCCTCAACCCAGTGTCCAAAGGCAGTCCCTGCCCTCTAGCCTTAGTTCAGCTACAGATCAGCCAGAGGAGGGAAATGCTGACGCTTTTCCTGTATCAGAGACCAGAGACACTCAAGGGGTTGCTTGAAGACATCACACAGGGTTTAATTTTCAAATCATTAAATAATTTTAAAATGCAGTGTCTCAATATGGTGCCACTGCTCCCTTTACTCTTGCAATTTTAGAGACTCCTAGTGATTGGAATACGTTAGCGAGAGCAATTCTTAGTGGTGGAGACTATTTTATTTGGAAATCGAAGTATCATGAGAATTGTAAAGAGACAGCTAGGAGAAACATTCAGGCATGCAATGGTTGGTCCTTTGATGCCTTAGTAGGAGAAGGGCAATTTACTTCTAGTGATAACCAGATGCAATATGATCCAGATTTATATGCTCAAGTTCAAAATGCAGCTATGAAGGCTTGGCATAAACTCCCGGCAAAGGGAGACCCTGGTGCATCTTTAACAGCAGTCAGGCAAGGGCCTGATGAGCAATTTTCTGACTTTGTTCATAGATTAATGACAACAGCAGGGAGGATTTTTGGTAATGCAGAGGCAGGTGTAGATTATGTGAAACAACTTGCATATGAAAAAGCTAATCCTGCCTGCCAAGCAGTCATTAGACCTTATAGGAAAAAGATAGACCTTACGGGGTATATCAGACTCTGTTCTGACATAGGTCCCTCTTACCAACAGGGCTTAGCTATGGCGGCTACTATGCAAGGAAAATTTGTAAGAGATTTTTTGGTAAATAGAGACAGAAAGGCATGTTTTAAATGTGGTAAGCCTGGACACTTTGCAAGAGATTGCAGGGTAAAAAATGAGGTAATCCAGAGACAGCCCAGAAAAATATCCTGGGCTCTGCCCACATTGCAAACGTGGAAGGCATTGGGCTAGTGATTGTAGGTCTAAACAAGACGCACAAGGTAACACCCTTTCCCATAATCAGGGAAACGGGAACAGGGGCCAGCTCCAGAACCCGAACCGATGCAAGCCAAAACATGCTTATGGAGCAGTCAGTGTCATACCAGCAAACACCAATCCCTTTCTGAACTTAGTCGAACAACACCAGGAAGTGCAGGACTGGACCTCAGTCCTGCCACCCATACAGTATTAACCCCAGAAATGGGACCTCAGGCCTTACCCACTGGAGTGTTTGGCCTGATAGTGGGAAGAAGCAGTGCTACTGTACAGGGAGTACAAGTTTTTCCTGGAGTTATAGATAATGATTATCAGGGTGAGATTAAGGTAATGGCACAGACAATTCAGAATATAGTCACCATTCCTACAGGAAAGAGGATAGCTCAACTACTGTTACTTCCATTGTACCCTACTAATCACAAATATAAGAATCCTAAAAGAGGGGATCAAGGCTTTGGTTCCTCTGATACATACTGGGTACAGCCTATAGTTAAACAAAACCCTATGATGACAATTTGGCTGGACGGAAAGACATTCCAAGGCTTGGTTGACACAGGAGCTGATGTGACTATCCTAAAACAAAGTGATTGGCCTGCTACCTAGCCTCTGACCCCAACCTTAACCAACTTAAGAGATATTGGCCAAAGTCAAAACCCACTACAAAGCTCTAAGGTGCTGACGTGGAAGGATAAAGAAGGAAATACAGGGAATATCCAACCCTGTGCCATCCCAGGCCTTCCTATTAATCTCTGAGGCAGAGATCTGTTATCCCAGTTGGGATTGATTATGTGCAGCCCTAATGAAGTAATCATGGCTCAAATGGTAAACTCTGAGCTTTCCCCAGGCAAAGGATTAGGAAAAGGTGAAGATGGAATTACTCATCCTACTGAGGTTTATGGTAACAATGAAAGAAGAGCTAAAACTGATTACACAGCCATAATCTATTGGTAGAAATCTGTATAATTGTTACTAAGCATTCAAGGATTTCATTGGTATAATTTCTTCTATTCAAAATTTGTGGGTACAAGGCTTAGACCTTTTACTTCTCCAACAGGGGAAGTTATGTGTTGCTTTTATATCAACTATTTAGGCATTAAGTCTCTTGTGTCTCAGGTTCATGCTGTTCAACAGACTGATGGCTTTTGTACTGCAACAGATAGCAAATGAAACCCATACAGGTCCGATATTACAGGCTGGAAGTAGGGAACTCTGAAACCTCTGTCATCAAGAGTGATGAGGATTAACCCCTAACTTATGCGCTAAGCCGGATAGTCAATGACGGGTAAGTGAACATACAGAGACCCTTGCCCCTAAAAGAAGGGAGGCCTCACCATCCTAAGACAGGAGCTCAACCAATGGCTGTTGAGTATCCAAGGATGGGAAAGGGAGGCTGGGGTCCTTTGTTCCAACCTAGGACAGGTACGGTTTCCGTAAGTTTTCCCAGCCTTCCCTTTTGAAAAAAAAAATTTTTAAGGGGGACCTGTTGGGAGCTGACTTTAAGCAGAAAGAAGCTATCAACTTTGCAGCCATCTGGAACCATATACCCTGATGAGAGATTTGTTTTTCAAAAGCCTACAACAGCTGAGCACACTCTGACAAACATCTTGTTTATCCCACATAGCTTGTTTTGCTGTTTATGACCCCAGCTGCATGGTGCACATGGTAAAATGTTTTCACCTATGTTCTCCTGCTTGTGCTTATAAATACCCAGGATTTCCTTGTAATAGTGTCAATGGGAAGTGAATAGGAGAGGTCAATATGAGTGAATAGGAGACAGTAAACGAGACTTGATCACACACTCTGGTTTGTCTCCATTCTTCAAATCTCTTGCCCCTCCATCCCCACTCTCTCTCTTGACCAAAGCACTGAGCCCCAAAGCATGGGGCAGTGTGGACAGCAACATAGTAGCCCCAACGCATGGGGCAGTGGGGTTCTCAACATACATGTACCATGAAGACATACTACCAAGGAAGTCCCTAAGGCTGAGTCCTGATTAGTGGGAAAACATAACTGTAACTTGGGACAGATGTCTGTGGATTTGGAGCTTAAAGACACTGAAGCACTCTGGCTTGGGGGGCACAGTTCAGCTTCTGTTCTGCAGCTCTGATCAATCAGCAGAGGTCTGAGTACAATACATCTCCGTTATCTGTTTAAATCCTTACTGAGATGAATGTTTGAATATAGTCAGCTCCCAAGTCTGTGCTGCTGTCCTCGACTGGTCAGTTTTTGCTGCCTAATTCAAATAAAGATCTTGCTTTGTTGGACTCTTGTGTCGGCTTGGGTTGTTTTGGATTTTTCAGACCCTAACATGGCATGCTAACATGCATGTGAGGTCAGAGAACCACAGTTGGTTCTCAACTTCCACCACATAGGTCCACATGTGACCAGGTGGCCTTCTTCCCTAACACAACACACCCCACTCCACCCCACCCTTGCCACCTTCTGTCCTCTGCCCTCATGGCTCTGCTCCTGTCTGTCTGCTTCTACCCTTCTCCAGGCCCTCACTCCCTTCTCTTCCCCTAAATACACCCCACTCTCTTTATACCAGGTCTCTTGGATGGTATGATTTCTCAGGGGGACATGGCATGGGCCTGCCAGGTAACACCACCACCACCAAATTATATTTCATAACATTGGTACCAATACTTGGATAGGTTCTCCTGGTGCTTGTGCTCCTCTCTGTGGGTTGAAGTCGCACGCCTGGACTCTATTCTCAGTCTGCCTGCTACAAGCTCTTTTCTGCTACCCAGTTGCTGGATTTCTTCATCCAACACCAACCACTTGGTGAGTTCCCCCTTCCTGGTTGGCATAAGTGCTTCCTTGGATCCCAGGGAGTGTCTCCTGAGCATCTGGCACGCCTCTGGTGTCCTTAGGAGCAGGAGTTTTCCCAGTCACAGTCTTTATGCCTATGGCTGGCCTTTCTTGTTGACCCTCACCATGAACCTTTTCCCTTGGTGGAGGTTTCACCTTTCTATGGCATGGATCTTTTCCTCATAAATCCTAGTATAGGTGAACATGTTTGCTCAGGTACCTTTCCCTGGTCCATGTGACATGTCTGGCCAACTTGTTCCAACTTGTTCTAGTCCTGTGTCCTTGAGATGCCTTGGGCTCAGTTCTGTGACTCCTCTTCCTGTCCATGGGAACTGCCTCTTCATCTTTCTCAAGCTCCCCACTGACCTGCCTCTTAGAAACTTCAGACCCAAATTCCAATTTCTAGCTAGAGTCTGATTCCTCCACATGGCTTTGGTTCTCAGCCTGCCCATGTGGAACTGCACCACCCTCCCCACAAAATCCCTCATCCTGGCTTCCTGCAGCCAGCCTGCAGACACTAAGCTAAGAATGCTCTCTGTTCATGACTTGGGTTTTATTGACATACCTGATTTCCAGATTCTCATCACCACAGATAAATGACTCAAATATCCTGTGTGGAAACGTGCTCTGCTCTACACTTACAGTTCTGCTTCCCCACTCTTAAAGCTCTTTATCTCTGATTTCTTTGCATTCTGGTCTCAAAGGAAAAAAAATATATCTTACGACTATGCTGTAAATGCTCACGTAAGGATTTGTAAGCTGCCTTGGGGTGTGGGTTAAAATCTATATAGTCTATAATAGAGTTTAGCTTTAGTCCACTCTTATTAAGGACATATATATGGGTGCATATAATTCAAATTCTCCTCTATGTATGTAACTTGGATTTAACTCTGCATATATGCATGTAATTTAGAAGCAAGTCTCATTTAAGAATATGTATGTATACAAACACAAATGTTTTAAAATATCAATTATGTTGGCCACATGGCTTGCAAACTGCCATGTGATTTGACCATCTTTAGATGACCACATGATATGAAGCAGCAATTTTAAAACTTCTCTATCCTAATTATCTATTATGTTTCCTTTTAGACTAATAAAGCAACAAGTCTCATGTTTTAGTTGGTATAAATTTTTGTGTGATAAAATTAAAATTATATTTTACAACATATTGCATATGTGATTTAACCCTGATTTAAAATACTCTTTATATGATGATGAAATTTCAAGGTTATAAAGGTCTATTCAAATTAACAAAAGCTAATTTTATCTATGTCTCCTTATTATCTTTGTGAGTACATGGACACTGTAGGCTTGTCTCTGATTGTCTTACATAAATGAATGCTGTCTTTTTTTCTCCTGTCACCAGTCACCTAGGCTCAATTCACCACTTCCTTCTCCCTGCCCCAACAGGATTTTCTATATTAGAAATTCAAATATTATTTAAATGTGAAAAAATCTGAAATTATTTTACAGTGTTCTATTGCTATTTTATATTGTTCTTATTTATTGCTTGTTCTGAAAATGGGTTATTGATTGCCCTTTTCAGATCCAGGCATGTATTTAAAGTTCAGGTTCAAAAACAGAATTACTGACTTTTAAATTAGGATAAGATTTTTGCATGATTTCTGTCCTGTCTTAATATATTGTTTACATTGTTTCTCTATGTCTTTAATATTAAGAAGATACCTTATGGCTGGGCAGTGGTGATGCATGCCTTTAATCCTAGCATTTGGGAGGCAGAGGCAGGTGGATTTCTGAGTTTGAGGCCAGCCTGGTCTACAGAGTGAGTTCCAGGACAGCCAGGGCTACACAGAGAAGCCCCGTCTCGAAAAACCAAAAAAAAAAAAAAAAAAAAAAAAAGTACCTTACTTTAATATTTAATATTGTATTTTTAAAACACAATTGTAAGATTTTAAACTCCTTTTAATTTATGGAGGTTTGCAACATTAAAAATGTTAAAAAAAAAAAAAATCACTGCCCTGAAAATATGTTTAGGGCTCAGTCATTAAGAACAGTGAATGCTCTTCCAGAGGTCCTGAGTTCAAATCCCAGCAACCACATGGTGGCTCACAACCATCTGCAATGTGGTCTGATGCCTCCTTCTGGTGTGTCTGAAGACAGCAATGGTAAATACATAAAATAAATCTTTTTTTTTTTTTAAAGAAAATATGTTTAGCCTTGTTTTTGCTAATATTATTAAGCTATACTATAATATAGCTTTAGACTTTATAGGTTTTTTATAAGCTATATTATGCAGGAAACTGTTAATATTCTATGTTATACCCATTAAAAGGTCAAAAGGTTCCAGTGCTTTTATGTACTATGTTTATTGATTAAAAAGTTTTTTATTTTGATTCTAGAATAGCTTTAATTCAAAACTGATTTTTAAGGCTCAAACCTAATAGGGATGGAACCTAATGTTTTAGTCTCAAAAATGCTCCTATAATTATGAAATCCAAGTTGGTAGTCAGTAACTATATAAATAATGAAATCCTTTAATATGTTTAGAAATATATTTTAAGTCATGCAAGTAACTAATGCAGTTAATTACAAGATTAAGCTTTGCTCAGCCTCCTGTTTTATGTTTGCAAGACAGAATTTAGAGCAGGTAACTAAAAGGTTGTTTAACTCAGATATATTTAGTAGGTACTAGTCCTTGAAACTGTCAGAGATCTGCTGAATACAGCATTAAATATTTAAACTTATTATAACAGACAAAGACTCCTAAAGCCTAACAATAACACCCCCTCCAAGATCTTTAAGAGATATGGGCACAGCTACAAAGGACTCTACCTGAATTGTGGCACACCAATCATGGGGTAAGACTGACCCAATGCCTTTCCCACTGCCATAGAGTTGTCTCATGTTGCCTAAGACAAGGCGAGGTCATCTTCCTACTCCACAGAAAAAAGCCTCTCATTTTCTTGTCCTGATAACCAAAGACTTGCTTCAGCCCATGTTGCCATGGAGACCTCAGAAACCTGGAACAACTGTCTTAAGTAGTGGACTATGAACTAATCTCTGTCATTTTAATTAATATATGGCAGATTATAATTTATCCTTATAAGGTCTCTGATCACATTGATAGCTAAAGCTAACTGTAGCTTGACAGCTAGAGAGCAACAGGCAACTAGCTCCTTGCCCCAAGGTGATACACCACTGGATTAGTCTGTCAATTCATTAACTAGTTAAGACTACCAGATCTCTTATCAGAAAAGCAAACAGGTTTGCCTTGCTTACAAATTTTATGTTAAAAATTAAACAGGTTTCAGATGTAACCTTCTATTATTCCTTTATTTAAGGGAACTCACTTGGCAGTGACTGCTCCCAATGACCAACCACCTGTGCATTGTGGTAAATAATTGGAATAAAAATGATGTAAAGTTTATATAAGGTCTGAAGATATGAAAACTTAAGTTATGAGGATCTTAAAAAATGTTTTAGAGTCAAGAAGGTGTTTTAAGGTTGGTAAATCCAAGTAAAAGCCTAAAAGGTGATAAAAGGTGATTTAAAGAACATAAAGGGAATGAAAGATGTGTCAGGATTTTTCCTGTCCATTGTTACTTGCAGTAGAGCTTGGTGATTGGACAGGATAAAGAGGTAGGTGTAGCTAGGAGCTGGGAGGAGGAAGGAAAGAGAAGCAGAGAGGAGAGAAGATGGCTGTGGATGTACACATGTCTCTAGCAGTCTAAGGTAGTTATTATCAAAAGGTTAGATATTGGGTTAGCAATACTAATTGTGTGGGCATCTTATGTACTGAGTATTTGCTGATATATAAATCCATTGAATAATCTTTAAGCATCAAGAGTCTTCATTCTACCTGGTACTGCAAGAATGGCAGATAGTGTCTAAGGTTGAGCTGAACACTAGAAGGGTGGCGGAGTTGGCACAAGAGCCACGCTTAGAGCCATGGACTCCACAGAGCTAACCAGTGGAGGCAACAGCCACGCCAACATCTCATGGGTCCCACGCTGGTGCTCCTGGCCAGACGGTGCTGTGGTTAGAGCAGGAACATAGAGCAGCAGGCACATGGTGGCAGCCAGGAGCTAGCGGAGCCACTCACCACTTTTTCAAACACCTCCTGCTACAGAAAGATGCCTCAGATTTTTCCCCCCTTACTATGCTACTGTTGTATTAGGACTTAAAAATTAATGAGATTCTGGTAAGTTATTAGTCTCTGGTAAAACACTCCACTGTATGATCCACCATCATAGTTGCAAGCTCAAGAATTTAAGTTTCCATTGGTTGTCTTTAAAGTATAGCTTTAAAGGTGTTTCTCGTTATGCTGAATTTGTATGTACCCCGTCTTCTGGAGAGAGGGAAGAAGCCTCTTTCACAGTCTGGAGCATACCGAAAGCCAAGAGCAAGCGAGCTGTTTTTGGTCCTTCTGCTCCAGGGAAGATTTCTGTTTTCCCTGAGCTCACCTCAAAGAGTGTTCATGCTTTTAACAAATATATCTTTTTGTAAACTTAAAAAGATTTTTGTAAGCTTCAGGAAATCCACTCAGATCTACCTCTCATGGGCCAAATGGACTCCAGATAACCAATGGCCCAAGTTTTCCACCTATTGCCTATTCCAGAGGCTTCTGATGTGTACATGTGTTTCAATAGCCTGCCAGATCTTGGTGTTTGAGATCTGCATCCAGAACAGCTCCAGGGTGGCTATCCACAGGTGCTCTGTGGCCTCCCAGACTGCTTCAATGGGGCCTACACTTTCCTAGCTGTAGATCCTCTTAAAGATCATGGACAGCAGTGAAATAGCCAGCTCACCCAAGACTTGACCAGCAGCACCCCAATTTTCTTAGGGTCCCTAAAGATGTCACCCCCAGCCAGCAGGAAATAGTCTAAAGAACACAACCACCTCACTCCTGCCCCACCTCACCTCTTCTTAGTTCCTCATTTTTACTTAAAAAGGGAGGAATGTGGCTTACAGATAATTTTGCTAGGTTCCTACCAAGGAACCTAGCAATAGCTTAAGTCATCACCCGCTGCCCAGTGCAGGCATCATTTAAACAACAGCCCACCACCCAGTTCTCTCTCTGTTCCCACACGTTCCAGCTGGTCTTTCACCTTTCTGTCCTTCCTTCTGTCCTCTGCCCTCATGGCTCTGCTCCCATCTGTCTGCATCTACCCCTTCTCCAGGCCTTTGCTCCCTTCCCTTCTCCCTAATAAACCTCCTGTGTACCAGGTCTGCTGTATGGTATGATTTCTCAGGCAGATATCTTAGCATGCACCTGCCAGGTTACTCCCCTGCCATATTATATTAAATAACACCCCCCACACAAACTCTTTGAGTAAAATCAATAATAACTGCAACCAAGTCATGTGAGTATTGTCCATGTCCACAGAGCTGGAGGCAAACTCTGGGAATGGAGAGGAGTTTCTCATCATCCCACTCAGAAGACAAAATGGTAATTCTTATTGCTTGGGTCCCTTATTTCAGTTTCCCTGGATACTATTTTATCCAACCAGGTGTTCTGGATCACATGTACTCAATGGCAGGGCACATGCAGTTACTAAGAAACACAAGAAATTTGAAATAGGCTCAGCTGACTTAGTGCTTGCCTAGCAAGGACAAAGCCCTGGGTTCCATCCTTAGCATCACAAGAGCCAGGCATAACTGTAATCTCAGAACATAAAAGATAGAAGCAAAAGGATCAGGAGTTCAAGGTCACCCTTGGCTATATGGCAGTTTGATTCCAGGGTAAGCAAACATTTAATGGCCTCAATGAAGCACAAGCTAATGATCCGCATAAGGCAATTCCACTGAAGCCAGAGGGGCTGGAATGACGTGCTAACCTCACAGCCAGAGCACTACAACTGGCAATCTGTTTTCATTTCTGGACCCTGGAATGAGATGGAGGGCATTTCTGCACTTGTTCACTCTGTAGATGAGAAAGGGAGCCTAGCTAGCTTCCGAGATAATAATAGCCTCATTGATCCCTCACCTACAAAGAGCATGGAATCCACTAAAGCACATCTCAGCAGGAAGCAGGCTATGGGCCTGTGACCACTGCCAAGAGAGGATGTGGAAGAGGTGAGGAGCCAAAGACACCCTACAGAGGAAATGTCTTTTCAGGAAAGGGTTATCATGAAACAGGAGCTACCTGAGCAGAGGTATTTATAGCCAGACAACAAAGGGGTGACTTCAGAGGCACCTCCTGAGCAGGCAGAAAGGCATCTCACAGCAGTCCAGAAGATCAAGAGCTGTGTTTAACAGCTTAAGCTGATCAGCCCTCCCTTGGCAACAGAAGTAGGAAGGGTAGACTGGTTTGACACCCTGGGGAAAATGAGACTCCACAGTCATCACAAAACTCAGTGTGGAGATAGGAAGTCAGAAGAATGAATCCCATATAAAGTTTCAAAAGCACATTTAGACAAGGCATCTGTCTGGGATGCCAACATCCAACTGGATGCACAGAGCATCTTTACAGACTGCATGCTGGGTCTGAGGCTTCCTCTTTCTCTAGGAAAGAGGGATCAAACAGAATCCCCAGATAAATTCAATCACACACTATAAACAACAATCAATAGTGTTCACCTCAGGGCTTCCATGGTAACTGGCCTGGGGCCTAGATGTTGGGAGCCTGTTCTGAAACACTGTTGTCCCAAGACCTCTGAGGCCCATTGCTCCTGTGCTCTCTCAGCTGACTCTTGAACTAGGACCAAATTCCTGAATCTTGGCTTCCAATACCTTCTCCACAGCCTGCCCCACTTCCACATGGGCTTCCTGTGACTTCCCAGGAAACACAGTTTTTTTAAAAAAAATCCCATTAAGATGCTCTTTTCCTGGACTTGTAGAGATAGCTTAAAGTATCCAGAACTCATGTGAAAGCCAAGCACAGGGCTCAACATGATACCTTTAATCACAGTATCCAGGAGGATTTCTGTGAGTTCAAAGCTGGCCAGAGCTACACCGTGAAATCTCATCTTGGGGCAGGGGGTCGGGAGGAACCAACAACAGCAAAATGCACATCCAATCATGGAGTGTAAATTGTTTTATAATCCCAATGCTGGGGGTGAGAAACCAGGAAGATCCCTTAGGTTTGCTGACCAGAAACCTAAGCAAACTGGCAAGCTTCATGTTCAGTAAGAGCTCTTATGCAAAAAAGGTGCAGGAATATGATACAAGAAGACACCTAATGTTGATCTCTGGTTTATCTTGTGTGTATATACACAGATACTCTTTTATCAGGGTCAGTGTGTATAGGCATCCATGTCACTGTATATATGTTATTCAGTGGACAACCCATGGGTGTCAGTTCTATCCTTTTACCATGTGGTATCTGGAGCCTGAACTCAGGTTATTAGGTTTGACAGCAAGTGCCTTTACCCACTGAGCCACCTTGTCCGTCCCTGGCTCAGTCCTTTTAATTCTGTGGCCCAAAGGCTTTGGCTTCTCTTAAGAATGAAGAGCAGAGAAGAGAACTTCCTTCACATTTAACACAAGAGGGGACACCATGACCACACTCCAACTTACATTAAGAACAACAAAAGCAGTCACAATGCTTATACACCCACACCAAGACTCCACAGGGGAAAGATACAGAATTAAGAGCTCTGTCCATCCCCAGCCTATGAGACAGAAATACTCATCTCTTTCCCATACCAACGCTGGGTGAGCTAAGTGGGTCTACAGACACCATGGAGCTCTGCAGACGTGGAATAATGCTTGGATGCAGGAAGATTTGTGAGGGATCCCTTTCTCCTGACTTCTGCCACAAATCACAGACCTCTGCTCTCTCCCACAGGCCATCAGTGCCTGTCCCTGGAAGTCACTGAAAATAAAAAACTGACCTTTCCCAATTGGTATTTAGTTATTATATTCACACAGAAACCAGCTCAGCTATGAACAAAAAACAACCCTAAAGATGGTAAAGGGCACTGATAGGCCATTTTCACAAAGCAGATATAACAGGGCAGCTCACAACTATCTGTCACTCTGGCCCTAGGGGATCTGCTGCCCTCTTCTGACTTCCGAGAGTACTGCATGCACCTGGTACAGACACATGCAGGCAAAACATCCATACACATAAAGTGGGGGAGGAGAAGCAATATGGCTCAGTGGGTAAAGGCAACTGGCCACCAAGACTTACTTGTGATCTGAGTTCTATCCCCAGAACCTAGGTGGTCGAGAGCTGACCTCCATACATAGACCATGATAGTCACACATCCATAAACACAGACATACACACAAAAAACATATATATAATCTATAAAAATATTTTTTGATATATATAGATTTATCTAGGCTGGAGAGATAGTTCAATCAATAAAGTACATGCCATGCAAGCATGAAGGTATGAGTTTGACCCTGAACCACCCGATGTCATGTGCACTTATAAAGGAAGTGTTGGGGAAGACAAGAGGATTCCTGGGCCTTGCTGTTCAGCCAGTCTAGTTAAAATCACAAGCTCTGTAAAGAGGGTGGGTGATTGATACTTGATGTTGACCTCTGACTTTCACATTCACATACATATATGTGCATATGCATAAATATAGACACACACACAAAAGAGTTTAAGAGTTGTTTTGTTTTGTTTTATTTTGGTTTCATTTCTCTGTGTAGTCCCGAAACTAGCTCTGGAGAACAGGATGGCCTCAAACTCACAGAGATCTGTGTGCCTCTGCCTCCTAAGTGCTGGGATTAAAGGTGTATACCATCACTGCCCAGCTAGATTTCTTTTATTTTTGATTATGCATTTGGGAGTATGTGTCTCTGAGTGCAGTACTCAAGGAGGCCAGAAGAAGTTGCTGTATCCCCTAAACTGAAGTTAAAAGTAGCTATGAGCCACCTAACATGGGTGCTGGGAATCAGAGAAGGGCAGCAAGCACTCTTAACAAACAAGCCACCTCTCCAGACCCCTTAAAGGTTTTACAGCAACAAACAACAATATGGGACAAAGCCGGGAAGTGGTGGAGCACACCTTTAATCCCAGCACTTGGGAGGCAGAGACAGGCGGATTTCTGAGTTCTAGGTCAGCCTGGTCTACAGAGTGAGTTCCAGGACAGCCAGGGCTACACAGAGAAACCCTGTCTCGAAAAACAAAAAAACAAAAACAAAAAAAAAAAAAAAAACAAAAAAAAAACAAAAAAGGGGGGGGGACAAAGGATCAGTAGGTGACAAATATAATTCAGTCTACAAATGTATACAAGACTTCACCTTCACTAGAAAGTGAAAACCACAGTGAAAAGCTTCTTACATATACTACTTCACGAATAAAAAACGTTCTAGGGAAATTAAGAAAACTAGTATTAGGGTTGGTACCCAGTACAGACACCTTCCTTCTGCCTTCTGGAATCCCAAAGCATTCTGGGTGGTTCCTCCAGGTTTAGCCTTAAGACCACTCCATCCAAAATGCCTGCCTCTGTCCACAGAGTTGCTACCAATTATTCTACTGACAGAGTATCTTTACTGTATTTGTTTTATGGCGATTCTTGGGATTGAACCCAGGGCCTCATGGAGCTAGGCAGGCACCATACCACCAAGCTCCTCCATAGGCTCCTCCTGGAGCATTCTCAATTGTTAAATGGTACTTAAGAAACTAGGCATTTGAGAAATACCCATAACAGAAAAGTCAAAACACATAGGCAGAAAATATCTCAGGCAAAGGAAGAAAATACGAAAAGAATGATCCTTATCTCCCAGATAGGGTGCTTGGGGAAATGCTGGAGGATGAAACATCTACTGAGACCTATCTGATACGAACTCAGGGTGCCAGGGGTTGGAAGTGCGACAGAAAGAAGTACATGGATATGAATGTCCGAGTGTCTTCTTTTTTCCTCTTCAAGACAGTGCTTCCTAAAACCCTGAATGTCCTGGAAACTGCTCTGTAGATCAGGCAGATTTTGTAGTGTCGTTCCCCCTTTAAATCTGGCCTGGGACTATATCCTGTGCCCAGTCCTGTCAGACCAATGTGTGTTAAGCCCTAGGACAACTTCAGGTGGAATGTAAGGTGGTTGGAGTTAAGGTTTACAGAACGGTCTGTTCTGTTGCTAGGTCTTTCTTACCTGTTATAGAGAAGTGTTTGGCAGGTGTCCTTAGTCGGGATTAAATCTACCCAACAAGCAGTGCTGGTGGATGTGCCGAATGGGAACTAGTAGGAGTTCCTGCTCTCCACCACTCACAGCATAGGTAAGCCTGGAGTGCTGGGCTATCCCACCACTCACAGCATAGGTAAGCCTGGAGTGCTGGGCTATCCTACCACTCACAGCATAGGTAAAGCCTGGAGTGCGGGCAAGAACAAATTCTATGTGCCATGTATCTATGCACAATGCAGACCCCAGCTTATGGCAAAGGACTATACCTCCCAGGTACCCTTAGGCCCTTGGGCTGGAGAAATTAAATGGCTTACATAGGGTCATGTTGCCTAGGAAAGACACACAGAGACTCACAGAGACTTCTCCTTTGAGTCAGAATAAACTGCTTGAGAAGGACCCCCCACCCCAGGATAAACGGCTGCATGTTGCAGGCACCAACTACATGGAGGTCAGCAGATGACACCTTGTTTCCAGGCCCTGGTTCAATCAAAGGCAGTAAATACACCACCAATTCCATGAGGGGAAGTGCGTGCTGTGTTCCTAGCAGTGATGGATAGTCAGAGGAGCATGTGAAACCCCAAGTTTGTGTTACTGATTTAGGAGTAATGGCAAATGCCATGGCCATATTGGTAGGTAGGAGGACAATGGACACCTTGCCTATTAAAGAGAAGCTCTTGTGAGGCACAGCCCAAAGCAATCACTAAGGGAAGATGAAGGGGCAGTCAAAGAGCATGTCTGGAGTGGTGGCTCTCTCCTATGAGACAGAGACTAATGAGTGAGATGTAAACTTGGGGCTGTTCTAAGGAGACGGAACGTTGTTCTTACCCTAAAGTCTATGCTCAATTAGTTAGATGCTAACTCAAGGATCAAGGCCCACTAAAATATTCCTTGTACATAAAAAGGTTAACATGTTAAAGCAGGTATGGCAGTATACATCTGAAAGCCTAGCACTTGGGAGGCAGCTGCAGGAGACTTGCAAGTTCCAGTCTGGGCTGTATATTGAGACCCTTCCTCTCCACCCTCTTCAAGACAGTGTTTCCTCTGTGAAGTCCTGACTGTCCTGAAACTTGCTCTGTAGATCAGGCTGGCCTTGAAGGCATGCCCCACACCTGCCTATAGCTCTACCTTAAAAATAAACAAGCAGGGCTAGGGAGATGGTTGGTAAAGAATTCACCTTGTAAGAATAAAGAACATGCATCCGATCCCCAGGACCTACATAAAAAAGTTAGAATGGCCGCCTCTGCCTGTAATCCCATTGCTGTAAAGATGAATAGGCAGGCCCCTGGGGCTCACTGGAAGCCTATCCTAACTGTGAACTCCAGGCCCATGAAAGATCTTGTCTCAAATAAAATGGTTGGTGGCACCTGAGGCTGAACTGTGGCCTTCAAACTATGTAAACCTGCACATACAAACACACACACACACAAATTTCTATTGTTTCCTATCTTATGCAGTCAATGTCCAAAGTTGTCCTAAGGTACTAAACAAGGAAAGGAACCAAAAAGAAAAAGAAAGGAATCCAGGAAATAGTTGATTTGGCTCAGGAAATAAGAGGCTGTGATGCCAGCTGGGCCTCAGCTTAGAGAATCAACCATCTGTGCAGACTGTTATAAAAATCCAAATGTCCAGGAGGGATACAGAAGGGACGAGGAAATATGGGAATGGGCAGAAGGACAAAGTGGGCTTTCTGACTTACACACACACACTGTGACTGAGGCATACCCATACCCATTCCCATATTTCCACCCTCCCAGTGCTCTGACTACAGATACTCCCCAGGCATGCTTAGCTTTTGAAAAGGGTGTTGGGATTGAATTCAGGTTCTCTTGCTTATGCAGCAGGCACTTTACCCACTGAGCCATGTCCCCAGAGATACAGCATTTCCATGACATAGATGTTGTCTCCTCAGAGGATGTCAGGCCTGAAGCAACTAAGTATCTTGCCAAAGTTAGACAGAGTGGTAGAGAGCAAATCAGACTGGGGCAACCTGGCTGTAGCCATGAAGCTGAAATCAGTAACCAGTACTGGCCATGAAAGGCCAGTACTTTAACTCTTTAACTCTAAATATTCCTTTAACTCTAAATATTCCTTTCTGGGTCCTAGGGATCAAACTCAAGTTATCAGGCTTTGGCCACGGGATCTTTATATGGTGAGTCATTTCACTGGCCCCACATAACTTAACAGGGGCTGGAGTGATCATTCCATTAGTTACTACAAAAGCATGAAGACATGAGACCAGAAAGCTTGTAATCCTAGAGTTGAAGTGGAGACAGAAGATCCCTGGGCTCACTAGTCAGCCAGCATAGATGTAGGGCCATGTTTCAGTTTCAATGAAAGACCCTGTCTTCAAAAAGTAAGATAGAGCTGGGTGTGATGGTACCTTTAATCCTAAAACTGGGGAAACAGGCATAGGCAGGTGGATCACTGTGAGTTAAGGCCAGCCTTAACTCACAACAATTTTAAGTAATGGCAGAGCAGACTGAAAGGTTATCTTGGGTACTTGTAGGGACACTGCCCAGTGCTTGCTCAACCACAACAAGCAAGTTCCAGGACACCCAGGGCTGTTACACAGAGAAACCCTGTCTAGAAAAACAAACAAACCAAACAATCAGAAAGTAGAGTGTGGACCAGTAGAGGACATCTTCAATCTTGGAGCCTGGAAGACAGGGGCAGGTGGCCAGTCTGCTTTACACAGAGGCTCAGGACCACCAGGGCTGCATAGTAAGAGACCTGTCTCAAAGACAGGGAAGGGGGAGTGGGTAGGGGGTGAGGTGGTTGGAGAGCAATTGAAGATCCTGATGTTTCTTTTAACTTTTAGCGTCTACATGAGCTCTGTGTGTGTGTGTGAGAGAGAGAGAGAGAGAGAGAGAGAGAGAGAGAGAGAGAGAGAGACAGACAGACAGACAGACAGACAGACAGACAGAGACAGAGACAGAGACAGACAGCGACAGAGGGTGGGAGAGATCTGGGAAACAGATATTTTATGTCTCTACTGAATGCGACAAGAGCCAAATCATGAGAGGTCCTCTGGTTCAGCTTAGTTCAGAAGTTCCCCTGGAAGACTCAGAGGATAGGTTCAAAAAGTCATGCCTGCAAAGGCACTAACAGGGGGCATCTGTCAAGCAGACACTGCTTGAGCACATGGATGAATGGGCCTTTCATGACCCCTCCTCTCAAGCCCTGTTTTGCAGACACAAAGGGACACTAAAGGCGGGATTTAGCAGAGGAGCCTGCTCACCAGCTGCTTCCTTCTTATTTCACTTCTCTCAGGAGAGTGGAGCTCTAGACCTGCTTGAACAGGTGTATAAGGCAGGTGAACTTGTTCCCATTAATTTTCTTAAGTAACGGCAGACTGAAAGGTTTGGGTACTTGTAGGGACACTCTGCCCAGTGCTTGCTCAACCACAAGCCACTGTTGGCTGACAGCAATGTTCTGCTCCTTTAGGTCTCCCTATCTTCAAACTTTGAATTCTGGTCGTTAGCACAACTGAAAAAGCACACTACAGCCCGATTCCTTGACATAGAGAATTTGCCTTCTTTAGTAATGTATTAGAGTTAAACTGAGGTCGGAGCCTTCCTAGGTCTTCCGTAGCTGCCTTCAGACACACCAGAGGAGGTCAACAGATCCCATTACACATGGTTGTGAACCACTATGTAGTTACTGGGAATTGAACTCAGGACCTCTGGAAGAGCAGTCAGTGCTCTTAACCGCTGAGCCATCTCTCCAGCCCCAGGTCTGAGCTTTTCAATGCTAGAACACATGTCTACATTTGCCTACCATATGCAGGGGCACTGTGTTCAACCCTCAGCAACACACACACACACACACTCACTCACACATATACGGCCTGCAGGTAAACATAATGGTATATTACTCTTTTTTTGTACTCAATCTGTAGGCCAGGCTGGACTGTAACTCACAAATATCTACCTGCCTCTACCACTCGAGGGAGACACAGACACACACACACACACACAAACAGGCTAAGCATGCAGCTTGATGGGCAGAGTGTCTGACTACTGGGCACACGACTCAGTGTTCCATACCCTGTACTACATTAATCAGACTGATGGTATAAGCCTGTAATTTTAGTATTTAGTACCCAGTTGGTAGAGTCAGGAGGATCAGCAGTTCAAGGTCATTCTAAGCTACATAGTAAATTCCAGGCCACTCTGGACTACATGAAAGTATCTCCAAAACAGATTAACAAAGGAACTTAATTTTCCTTTTTCAAACTTAGGTGAAGTGTCACACTAATGACCTCAGTTCCTTAGAAGGGTTTAATTTCACAAACCATGAAAAGGTCTTTTGAATGGAGAGCTTGAGACCTCCCAAACATGAATGTAACCTTTAAGTGCTCCTTCAGTGACCTACTCTGTGGGAAAGCTCCCACAGTGTGTTTTGTCCTATGCTGTTCTCAGTGGCAAGAGCCACTGGTCACCAAGCCTTGCTGAGGAGAACCATCTTTTCCCTAGTGGATAGAACCCTGAGTCTTTTCATGAATGCCCAGCCCTCTGAGTACCTTCAGTTTCCTCCCACTGAAGAGCCGCTTCCACATGGAGCAAACATCCGGTGACACATCTCTCTCTCTCTGTCCACATAGTCCCTGTAATGGCTGTGGAGAGAAAGGCAAGTTTTATAAGTTTGCAGGAGGTGACATCTGGTGGCTGAATTCTCTGGTTACAGCCACTAAAAACTGGGTATTAGTCTATGAAGGTAACATTGGGGAGATGCCAGGACAGACAAGGTTAAGCCCACTGACAAAGGTCCTGGACACAAGGCCATCATTTGGAAAGACAGCATCTGGGAAGGCAAAAGCCACTGTTAGTGGGCTCAGGCTAAGACCTGCTAAATGACCCTTGTTCTAAATGTTGTCGAACTCATTTTGAGATCTTTCCTCCTAAAGATGGTCAGATTGCTCCAAAATTTGGTATGCAACCTGAAAGGATACTTTCCATACCAGAAAGGAAGCTCCTGGAAAACACCAAAAGGCCAGCAGCAAAGAGATTGCCTCCAAATGAAAATGAGGCACATCCTCGGCAATGGTGGTAGAACGCTTGACCTTAAGTTGAGAAACTCACCAAGGCAGGAAAAAATACATGTTAAAAATGGTGGCCATCCTAGAACTTATGGGAAGATGTTTTCAGGTTCTCTACAACAAACATGGCATCTCTAAGCAGAAAAAGTGACATTTTTTATAAAATGTTTTTCTTTTTTATAATTACATTTATTAATATATGTGTTTGGAAAAAAGTGTCTGTGAAGTTCAGAGAACAACTTGTAGAAATCAGTTTTCTCTTATCATATGGGTCCTAAGCATGAACACTCAGGTCATAAGACTTGGCAGCATGAAACTACCCAGTGAACTATTTTAGTGACCTCCCAACTTACATTTCTAAAAGATTAATGTCTCCTCGATTGAATGAGTCATACAGAACCAGTTCATTCGTGGCTCTAGACAGAGTCATCAGGAACAAGGGGTCTCAGGTGATTTTGAGAATAGGTAGAATCTTAAGTACAGCTTTTTTGGGTTTTTTTGTTGTTGTTGTTTTGTTGGTTGGTTGGTTGGTTTTTCAAGACAGGATTTCTCTGTGTAGCCCTGGCTGTCCTGGAACTCACTCTGTAGACCAGGCTGGCCTCGAACTCAGAAACCCACCTGCCTTTGCCTCCCAAGTGCTGGGATTAAAGGCGTGCACCACCACCACCTGGCAAGTACAGCTTTTTTACAATTAATTAATTTTGGTTTTTAGAAGCAAGGTGCAGCCTTAGCTCTCCTAGAACTCACTCTGTAGACAAGGGCAGCTTTGAACTCAGAGATCCACCTGCCTTTGCCTCCTGAGTGCTGGGATTCAAGACTTACTTTATTGTGGGAGATTTAAAAAAGGATTTTTGTACACTTATTCTGTATACCATGCATGGAGGTCAGAGGGAAATTTTCAGGCCAGTTCTCTCCTTCTACTATGTAGGCCGTAGGGATCAGAATGGCTAGCACTCTTAGGTTTTTGATCCTAGAAGGGTATAGAATACCTTACTCAGACCCTAGAAGGCCTAGCATTTGTGATCTTTCTGCCTCAGTATCCCAGGTGCTAGGACTACTAGAGTGGCTCACCATATCTGATTTGCACAGGACCCTTAAAAGGTACATGGGGACTACAGACATAGGTCATTGGGAATGTGAGGACCCAAGTTTGGATCCTCAGCACCATGTAAAACCCAGGCTCAGTGGGTAGAATGTGTCTATAATTCCAGCATGGGGTGGGGTGGGGGTGAGGTAGCAGTGGACAGAGACAGGAGGACCTACAGACTAGCCACCAGCCCAGTCTAGCTGTTGAACCCAGGCACACATTCAAGGTTGTTTTCTGGCCTACACACACTTGCAAATATACACAAGAGAATTGCATGGGTGACTTCTTCAGGTGGCCCAACAGGAAGGAGGGAGACGCTCAGAGTGAAGCTCTCTCACACAATGAGCAATGACCTGTGCAGGTGAGATGCTGCTCTAAGCCAGCTTGAGGCAGCATTCCTAGTCTGTGCTCTAGCCTGATGGTTGGTTGGACTAAAATTTTCACAGCCATCTCTCACTGTGCCTTTGGGCACACATCTGCCCTTCACTCTCACCTGGACAGCTTCTTCAGCTCATTATTGATGTCATGGTTGCAGGGCTGCTCCTTCTGAGCTCGCACTAGAAAATCCCGAGCCTGCTCATACTCGGTTAGGAGGAGGCAAGCCTGGGAAGAAAAAACGAGACATTAGAGAATCAGCATTTGTGGTGGTAGCCCAAGTGAGAGCTCCTGCTCTGTGTGGGACTGCACATGTGGATGGAGAAGACCAGAAATAAACCTGGCTTCCTTCTTGGGAGCAGCCCAACTTATTTTTCAAGATAAGGTCCTCCTTCGGGACCCAGGGTTCCTCAATTCATCTAGGCTGACTAGCCAGTGAACTCCAGGGATCTACCTGTCTCTGCCTCCCTAGTGCTGGGGTCCAGCACTGTGGGTTCTGGAGAATGAACTCAGGCTCTCAGACTTGCATGCCTTTACTTGCAGTACTTTACTGAGTTGCTGTCCCAGCCCCTCTCCCCACTACCCTCAACTCACCTGTCCACACCTGAAGAGGGCCTTGGCATTCCTTTTGTCAATGAGCAGAGCCTGCTCCCCATAGCGCAGGGCCATGGCAGGTCGGTCTAGCTTCAGGTACACAAAGGACAAGTTAAGGAGGACTAGAAGCTCAGCAGGTTCTACCAAGTGCTGCTCCTCACAGATGGCCAATCGTCGATGGAGCAGCAGCAAGGCCTGGAGAGAAGAGGGAAGGCAAAGGGTTAGGAGGGACAGTCTTACATCCCTACAAGTCACACAGAACTATCTCGGAAAGAACTCAACTACCTCACAAGACATAGCATTATTATATTAAAGTCAGAAGGCTTCTATTTTTGTTGTTTTAAATTATGTTTATGTGCTGTGGAGATCGGAATATGCTTAACCCAGGGAGTAGCTGTGTTGAAAGAAGTGTGTCACTGTGGGGATGGGCTTTGAGAGCCTCATCCTAGCTGTCTACAAGACAACAGTCTTCTCTTGTTTGCTTTCAGAACAAGATGTAGAAATCTCAGCTCCTCCTGCACCATACCTGCCTGGATGCTCCCATGCTTCCCACCATGATGATAATGGACTGAACCTCTGAACCTGTAAACCAGCCCAATTAAATGTTGCCCTTTATAAGAGCACCCTTGGTAACGGTGTCTCTTCATAGCAATGAAATCCGTAAGTCATGTCATGTGCCAAGAGGATGTAGCACGTACCTTAACTTTAATCCCAGCCCTCAGGAGGCAGAGCCAAGCACATCTCTTGAGTTCTAGACTAGCCTGGTCTACAGAGCAAGTTCTAGGACAGCCAGAGCTACACAAAGAAACTGTCTCAAAAAACTAAATTAAAAAAAAATGTGAGGGATAGGATGTGTGCACATGAATACAACACCTGTGGAGGCCAGAAGAGGGCGTTAGATCTTCCTAGAACTGGAGTTTCATGTGATCTTGTGCCTAATGTGGGTACTGGGAATTGAACTCAGGTCCTCTGCAAGAGCAATACATGCTTCTAACCACTGAGATATCTCTCCAGCCCAGTTTGAAGGTTTCTAAAAGAAGGCATGCAAACCTGAGTGAGGCAGACAACATACTCTTTTGCCTCAAAAGGAGAAAGAACAATAAACCCACCAAGAGTCGAGGACAAACTAGAGCCCCATCCCAGGTGGCTCACAACTGTCAGTAATTCCAGCTATAGGATCCCATGCCTCTGGCCTCTATCAGCACCAGCACTCTCAAATGCATATACTCCTACACGGAAACATACAACAGTGTCTCTACAGCCCTGCTGTCTTGGAACGCACTATGTAGACCAGGCTGGCCTGAAAACTTCCAGAGATATACCTGCTTCTGTCTCCCCAAGAGCTGGATTAAAGGTTTGTGCTAACACATCCAGTTTTTTTTTTTTTTTACTTTTATGTGTATGGATGCTTTGCCTGTATGTTTGTGTGCATGTATGCCTGGTACCCGGAGATCAAAAAAGGGCATCAGATTCCCTGGAAATGGAGTTATGAGTTACAGATGGTCGTGAGGCACTGTATGGGTGCAGTGAATTGAACCTGGGTCCTATGTAGGAGCAAAAATGCTCTAAATTGCTGAACCATCCTTTCAGTACCCTATGTCTGCTTTTTGTGTGTGTGTGAGAGACAGGGCTTTTCTACATAGCCTTAGTTGTCTTGGAACTTACTCAATATGTAGACCAGGCTGGCCTTGACCTCACAGCAGTCTGCCTGCTTATGCCTTCCAAGTGCTGGGACTACAGGTGTGCACCACCATTCTAAGATTCCCTTTTTTAATCTTTGAGATAGGGTCTCCTGTAGCCAAGGCTGGCCTCAAAACTCACTATGTAGTAAAAAATGACCTTCAATTTCTTTTTTAAAATTATGTGTTTGCATGTGTATCTGTGTGTTTGTGGGTATATGCAGATGAATGCAGGTGCTAGTAAAGACTAGAGATAACATATAGAGATAACATAGCCCTTGGAGTTGGAGTTACAAGCAGTTGTGGGCAGCCTGATGTGAATGCTGGGAGCAGAACTCAGGTCTTCTGCACTCTTAACTGCTGGGTGATGTCTGCAGTCTGAATTTCAACTTCTGGTTCTCCTGTCTCTAATCCAAGAAATAGTATACCTGTTTTACACAGTACTGGGGGTGAAGCCAGGGTTTCATGTGTGCCAATTCTACCAACTGAGCTGTATCCCCAGCTCAGGTCTATGTTCTGGAGAAATGGAAACAGGAAGACTGTCGATCCTGGAACGGGCAGGTGGAGTGCTGTTCATGGGTGTGAGAAATACTTCTGTTTCCACAGCAGAGAGCTCAACAGACTTCTGTTCCACCTACTTGCCCACAGCCCTATAGCTGGAGACCTGACCCGTCACAGAGTGACCCAGTCTCCATAGTCAGAAGGACAGAAAATCCCATAGATGGCAAACACAATGAAGAAAGTCAGCTACAGCTGGAAGGGTAGTGCTGGATGGAGGATATTTTAATAAACTTTTTGGGAGCAGTACATTTTTTTGTATTTACATGTGTGCATGTTTGTATATGTGGATATATGCATGGGTGTGTACCTGTTAAGTGCATGTGGAGACCAGAAGACAACTTCAGGTATCACTCCACAGGAGCCACTCATTCAGCTTGTTCTTTCAGACACAGCCTCTTCTGCTGGTCAGGGTGTTCCAGGGACCTGCCTGTCTCTGTCTTCCCAGTACTAGGATTACAAGTAGGCACTACCACACCTGGCCCCTTTTATTTTTAAACATGGATTCTTAGGATCAAATTCAGGTCATAATTCTTTCTTTCAAACTCTTTACCAACTGAGCTATTTCCCTACCTCCCCGGGATGGTAATTACTAAAATACATATGGACACAGGTAAGAAAAAGTGCAGAGCTTAATGAAGCTTCATAACTCAAATATACCCAGGAAAACAGCATCAAGATCAACACACAGGCCAGGCATGGTGGTACACATCTTTCACCCTAGCGCTCGGGAGGCAGAGGCAGGTGTATCTCTGTGAGTACAAGGAGAGCCTGGTCTACAAAGCAAGTCTGGCCAGCTAAGGTTACACAGTGAGACTCTGCCTCAAACAGACACACAAACAAATAGAATCAACAGACAGAGCCAACTTTGTGCCTCATGCCTCTAGCCACAGCACTTGAGAAGCTGAGGCAGGACTGTCATGAGTCTGAGGCCAGCCTAGGCTATAGAATGACAAGGTCTTAAAAAAAAAATCAACATATAGAACATTGCCTCACACCACCCCACTCCCAAGCTCCCCGTTAGTCATGCCCTTTTACCATAAGGATTTTTTTTTCTGTGTGTGTATGTATGTATGTGTGTGTGTATGTATGTATGCATGTATGTATGTATGTATATATGTACATACATACATGTGTGGGTGGGTTGGTGTGCACATGAGGAAGGCAGAGGACAATGTCACATGTCCTGCTGTATCACTCTACCTCAGTGGCTCTCAACCTGTGGGTTGAAATCCCTTTCGGGGTCTAATAAACCTTTCACAGGGGTCACCTAACACCACTGGAAAACACATTAACATTACAATTTATAAGAGGAGCAAAATTACAGTTATGAAGTAGCAATGAAAATAATTTTATGGTGGGGGGTCACCACAGCATGAGGAACTATATTAAAGGTTGCAGCGTTAGAAGGCTGAGAAGCACTGCTCTACTTTATTCCTTGAGACAAGATTTCTCACTGAGCTTGGAGCCAAGTCTCAGTAATCTTCTTGTTTTGGCCTCCCACAATATTGGGACTGATATAGGCATATATGTGCCCATGCCTGGCTTGAAAAACAACCACAACACCTTCTCTATGTTCAAGTGTCATAACCATGTGAATGTATGTGCACTATGTGGGTGTACTATGTGAACCCGTGGAGGTCACAAGAAGGCATCACATTTCCTACAGCTGGAGTTGCAGACAGCTGTGAGCCATATGGATGACAGGAATTGAGCTCTGATCTTCTGTAAGAGCAGTAAGTACTCTTCGCTGTAATCCGTCCAGCACCTATGCCAGCATTTTATGTGGGCACTGAGATTTAACTCAGATCGTCATGCTTATGAAGCAAACACTGCTACTCACTGAACTATTTCCCCAGCCCCTTTTTATTGAGACAGAGTCTAGCTTAGAAGCCCAAGCAGGCTTGGAACTTACAATCCTCCCACCTCAGCCTCCCAGGAACTGGGATTACAGGCATGAACCACTGGTCCAGCTTAATGTGATCTTCGTAATGGTTGCCCATGAAGAGTAGCAAAACAGATGAAGCTTATGCTCTTAAGTTTTCTGCAGCTGGAGCGATGGCTCAGAGGTTGAGAGTACTGGCTGCTCTTCAAGAAGATCTAGGTTCGAATCCCAGCACCGCATGGTGTCTCACAACTGTCTGAAACTATAGTTCCTGGGGATCAATTCCCAGGGACCAGATCTTCTCTTCTGGCCTCGAAGTCACTAGGCACGCCCGTGGTGGGCAGACATACATGCAGACTGCAGCCATCCACATGAAAATTGAAAAGGTAAGTTTTCTGGAGCACACTCCCGTAGCTTTCTTACCCGCTTGTATCTCACTTTGGCATCACAGAAGCGATTCTGGCGGAAAAGGTAGTTGCCAAACTCCCTCTCAGTTGCTGCTACCTTGAGGACTTTCTGGAGTGGAAACTGTTCTTGCTGCTCCTGAAGACCAGAGACAAGAGGAGCCACATGGAGCCAGAAGCCCCAGTGGCACAATGGCTGCCATGTTACAGTCATCAACATTTCTCTCTTGGACCATGAACTTACTGCATGTGTGTGCAGAGCCCATACAGATGCAAACTATAATGGGCCCATCTAAGGAGCAGCCCAGGTATCTGGCTGCTGTGGTCCTTCTCAGAGTTCCCCAGAAGCAGAAGGAGCCTGCCAAGCCCAGCCCAATCACTCAGCCAGACTTTGCAAGATCCTAGCTGGCTTAGGGCCCAGGGGCTCTACACGTTCATGCTGGTATCCTGGCCTCATATTAGAACCTTCCATAGAACCCTAGCCCAAGCCTTGAAATCAGAGCCCCAGGCAAGTGCGGCCCTGACAGCCTAGTGTGTAAAAGCAAATCATCCGGAGCAGCGAAGCCTGCAACCACATGTGCGTGACTGCTGATGGGATTACAAGCTCCGCTTCTACGGACCTGGGAGAGGCCACACAGCAAAGCTGAGACTTTCATTATAAGAACTGCAGCTCCAGGTCTCAGTTTCCCTGAGACTGTTTCAGCTTGCATCTCATGGGATGGCTAGCCTGTCAAATTCTAAAAGCCTTTTCTCTTTTTTTTTTTTTTTTTTCTTTTTCTTTTTTGAGACAGGATTTGTGTAGCTCTGGGTGTCCTGGAACTATGCAGAACAGATCTGCCTGCCTCTGCCTTCTGAGTGCTGGACTAAAAGCATGCAACACCACTGCTCAACAGTAAAAGTCTTTTTCAATTCTCAAGGAGGGACCAATTCTCTAACTTGTTTTTATGGTCCTGGGGATAAAACTGAGGGATTGTTAACACTATCGCTCTACTACCTGACATACATAGCCCCAGCCCTGTAGTGGAGGGGTTCTAGGTAAGAACTCTAACACATCCCCAAGCCTCAATAACCCTCATTATTAAGCTGCCAGTGTCTAACTTCCTGAAAAGTAGTCACCAACTAGTAGTGAGAACTAAGCAAAGGTAATGAAACAGCGAACAGCTACCACAGAGCTAATTCATACCTTACGTACCTCAGACAGAGGAACGCAGACATCACTGAGCAGTAGGCGGGGTGGAACCCAGGGCAGGCGTTCTAACAAAGCCACCCCAACATGATCCCACCCCTCCATTTACAAAGTGCTGGAAAATCCCAAGTCTGGAACTTACAGCTGAGAGTGCACAGAACTTGTCTGACTCAGCAGAGTCCAGGAAGTCAATCAGCTCGATTTCAAACAGGACAGTGGCATTTGGTGGGATGAGGGGAGGGCACCCCAGGGTGCCATAAGCATAGGTTGGCTTGAACAGGAACCTGGCCAGTTCCCCTCTGCGCATGCTTAGAAGGCCCAGCTCCATGCCCCAGAGTGTAATATCTGGAAGAAAAGTCCAAGAACTCAACTTTAGCTCACTTGGCATTCTGTCCACTCACGGGTACCAGTGAATATGCCAACTATAGGGAATATGCCAATATAGGGAATATGCCAACTAAGCCTTTTGCATTAGGTGCCCACCTCAGTGCTCAGTCTTGTTCCTACGGTCCTACTTTCCCAAATGCCACCTTCTGCAGGCCCCACCTCTGTTGCATAGTCTGTTCTTTCTTTTAAGTTCTCTGTCAATCCATGCCTGTGGTCTATCTACCTTAACTGAAATTTAAGTTTTTCCTTTATTTTTATGTGTACTTCTATGTATGTGTTTTGCCTGTTTTTATGTGTGGCAAATTCATTTAATCAATGCTCACAGAGTCCAGAAGAGGGCATCAGAGCCCCCGGAACTGGAGTTAATAGATTACTGTAAGCTACCATATGGGTGTTGTAAATTGAACCCCATCTCCTGGAAAAGCAGCCAGTGCTCTTAACCTTTGAGCCATCTCTCCAGCCCCACAACTGAAATCTTATTCAAACCTCAGGGCTCTTATCTCAAGCCTTCTTTTCCACAGCGTCTGTGACCCTGCCAAAAGGAGGGTAATTGTAATGTCTTCAAGCAGACCCAGATCATTCCTCAGAGCTCCATGTTTCATTCAATCCTATGATGTTCCGTTTCTGGATTAGAGACCAACCTCCCCACCCCTAGTAAGGTCCCTAAGTTGGGGTTCTCATCATCTGAGCGTGGCCTCTTGAGATGTCTGTGTATCTGTGTATTGATGTGTGAGCACATGCGTGCTAGAAGACAGTATCAACTGTCATTCCTCAGGGGCATCTGCTTTTTTTTTCTTTTTTTTTTTCCATTTTTTTTTTTTTTTTTAAAACACAGGATCTCCCATTGTCCTGGAGTCTGCTGAGGAGGCTGGCTGGCCAGAGAACCCCAGGGATCCATCTGTTTCTGCCTCCCCTGCACTGAGATTATAAGCATACGATACTACATTTGACCTTTCAAGACAAAAACAGAAACCAACCAACAAACTAAACCACCATGGGCTCTGTGGGATGGACAGTAGGTCCTCATGTTCACATGGCAAGTACTTTACTCATTCCCCCAGATCCTACGATGTCTTATTTCACTATACATGCTAAGAAGTAAGCATTTACTATGTTTACTTCATAAACGCCGTGGATTCAGGTATGGGGGCTCATGTCTATCGTTCTATCACTTCAGAGCTGAGGTAGACTTCTGAGTTCAGGGTAGGTGTGGGCTTCACAGTTGAGATTCCATCTTAAAAGATGTCCTGCAGCTGCGGGGATGGCTCAGCAGTTAAAGAGTGCTTACTGCTCTTGCAGAGGACCTGGGTTTGGTTCCAAGTAACGTCATGGTGGCTCACAACTGCCTACCTACAGTTCCAGGTGGCTTGCCACCCTCTTCTGGCCTCTGCAGGCACTGGGCACATATACACATATGCACAAAAATTTTAATAATGCCCAATGAGTAACTTAAATGCCAAGATAAACTTGCCAGGTAGGCTATCAGCCAAAAATAACGTCCCAAGGAGAAAAGTGACAAGATAACATGGGTGCTTCCCTGAAATCCAAGCTCAGCTACCAACTCTAAGAACATGTTTTCTGGATGCTGTGACAGTCCTAAAACATGGCCTGCCTTCCTTTGCCCAGATGACTCCAGATGACTTTACCTTCTCCAAGTTTCATCAGCCGAGGTGTTTTCCTAAAGCAATTAGAATCAAAAGGCTTGTCCATGTGCTCCAGGTATCCAGAATATTTCACTAAGGCCGAGGGGAAAGAAAGCAGGTAACGTGAGGACACCATTCCTAAGCCACCCTCAGAGCCATCATATCAATACCACAGGGAAACACTGTAATTAGCTGGGCATGGTGGATGGAATCCAGCACTTGGGAAAGCAGAGACAGGAACAGCCTCAGCTACTTGCAGATTCTATGGCAGCAGCAGACACCTGTCTGGTCAGAAACCCTGTCTGGGGTGGGGGTGGGGGTGGGGGATTAAATGATTTAAGCTGCCTGGCACCCAGACCACAGGAAAGCTTCCTGTGCTGATGTGAGTTATCTGACTCTCAATTCTGAGGTTCAATAGCTCTCCTGATGACCTTGGCTCACTGTTCACAGTGGCATAAAAGGGGATCAGACCCTGATTTGCTGCTTAAAAGCTCAAGGCAGGCAAGGCTTAGCCACCTGTCATCCCAGCTCTAAAGAAGCTGAGGCAGGAAGAATGTCAATTTGAGGCTGGCTTGGGATACAGGGAGACCCTGTCTTTTTTTTTTTTTTAAAGGCTGAACTTGGTGGTGCATAGTTTTAATCCCAGCACTATGGAGGCAGAGGCAGGTAGATCTCTGAGTTTTGAGGAGAGCCTGCCCTGGTCTACATACATACAGAGTTACAGGCCACCCAGGGCTACACAGTGAACCCTATCTCAAAAACAAACAAACAAAAAAAATCAAACAGCAAAGGTGTATGCCTTTGATCCCAGCACCTTGGGAGGTGAAGGCAGGCAGATAGCTGTCAATTCGGGGCTAGCCTGGTCTTCAAAGGGAGTTCCAGAAAAGACAGAGCAGTTACACAGAGAAACCTGTGTCAAAAACAAAAAACAAAACAAAAACCAAAAAGAAACCAAAAAGGCTGAGGATGTGAGTCAGTTGGTAGAACGTTTGACTAGCATGTAGAAGGCCTAGGGTTCCATCCTCAGCTCCTCATAAACCAGGCATGGTGGCATACATAAGTAATCTCAGCATTTGGGAGGCAAACAAAACGTTCTAGATCTTTGGTTATATAGGGTTTGAGGCCAGCCTGAGATACATGAGATTGTCTCTCAAAACCAAACCCTCTCCATTCACGGGAAACACATCCAGTCCCATAAAACACCGTATTTTGGAAATATGCACTCACCAATTGACGATACCTAGGTTCCAGGGTCAATCCCCGGAACCTGGAAACAACGAACACCTTAAACCACCCAGGTGGGTTGGTATACATTCCCTGGGCTTTGCCCTGGCACCACGTAAAATGTAGTGGTGCCCACCCCATTAGGCTAGGACTTGAAAGACGGAGTATCAGGAGTTCAAGGTCAACCTCAGCTACAACGGCAGTTAAGAAGAGGACAGACAGCCTGGGTTGCAGAAGACCCCGTTTCAAAAACAAAAACAAAACCCAAAACCTAAACCATAGGTTCCCAAGGACAAAGAGCAGCCAGTAGCAGCCTCCATACCCAGCACAGAAGCGTCCGGGGTCACGGGATCGCCAGCGCCCTCTCGGATGATGTCCTTCAGCACACCTCGGTCCCCGGAAATGTCCAACATGCGTTGACTCAATCGCTCATAGGGAGACTGGTAGAGAGAAAGCCACAGGCCTCAGAGGTGGAAGCCGCCTGGCTCATCTCCTCAGGCCAGCGCCATGTTCCCGCCCTCACCTGGCCTAGGACGTCGTCCCCTTCCAGGGCTCCGGGGCCTCGGGTGCTACCACCCATGGCCACGCTCCGGGTGCTCCCCAGCTCGTGCTCCCAGGCTCCCCGACCCCCCCACTTCCGTACCTGGCAGTCGTCTCGCGACGGTGGGATTCCGTTCCTGAGGCGCGAGAAGACGCTCATCTTGCCGCTCGACCGTTGCCAAAGGCCTCACCGGAAACGACCCCCGGAAGTCAGGCACCACGCGGGCTTGTGCACGAGAAAACAGCACGTGATTGACGCAGCGAGCATGCGCCATGGGTCTCCCAGCACGCGCTGCACGCGTGATGGCAGGCGCAAAGCATGACGGAGCCCCGGGAGGGCTTCGGACCAAGCATTTTATAGGGCACAAAAAAAAAAAGTCTTTCTTTTGGTCTTTTTCTATGTTATGTTTGGCGTTCTGTCACAAGTGGGACACATCGCCACGTAATTAGTCACCGAAAGCGACATGTGCTTTTTGCCTCGCAGTTGACTAATGAGATGCTCAATAGCTTATTTTTGTGTGGTCAGTATTAGACAAGCGATCTGCTACTGAGCCACATCCCCAGGAGGATTGTAAGTAGGTGCCCCGTCTCTGAATCATGCGCCCAGTTGCTGTACTGAGGAGTCCAGGCCGGCTTTCTGCTGCTGAGCTAAGTCCCCAACCCAGGACTTCACCTTTCTCTCCCTCCTTCCCTTCTTTGATTCTTTCCTTCTTTCTTTCATGAAGAGGATCTCTCTGTGTAGCCTGGTGGACCAGGAACTAGCTAGGCAGAGTAGGTTGGCCTCAAGAAGTCACAGAGATCCACCTGCCTCCGCCTCCCGAATGCTGGGAATCGCGGTGTTTGCCACCACAGCTGGCTCCAAGATTTCAGATAGCTCCCAACAAGGCAAGAAACAATGTCAATCAAGATGGCCAAGTGGGGAAGGTGCATGCCACCAACCCTGACAACCAGGACTCACAGGTAGAGGGAGAGAACTGAGTATTGCAAGTTTTATCCCCTAGTTTCTCATGCATAAGGTGGCCTGCACCTGCAAACACACACAATAAATGTTAAAATACATACAAACATACATATATACATACTATCTATATACATACAGGAAGGCAGCTGTTAGGCGGATATGAACCAGGACCGTGACTGTCTTGATTGGAGGGCCAGTCTGGCAGAAGACAAGGGACTGACTCTGCAAATTCTGCACAACTAGATCTTTTGTTTTGCTTTTGAGATAGTCTCATGAGGTCCAGGATGACCTTGGGCCTGCTATGTATCTGAAAATGAACTTGACTCTGGCCTCTAGTCAGTATTTTCTAAGTTCTGGGATTACAGGTGTTCACTGCCCTGAAAAGTTTACAACTTGACCTTGAGTGTGAACGCACACAAATAAGATATACATTACACTGTGTGGTTAAGATCTGTTCCTGTTACACCTCGAATGAACAAAAATCAGAGTAAGCAGCGTGTTCTATCGTTGGTGTGTGTGTGACCCAAACTTATAAAATGAGGAAAATCTAAATCAATAAAATACCTTTAAAATTCTGGGTTGGAGTAGTCAGAAAGCTGTTTGTCACACATAGCTCCTACCGGCTCTTGTTTGGAGTTGGTAAGTAAAAAGGTGCGCTGTCTCAACCCTCCCCCATCCTGGGCAAGGCCACAATCTGCCTGTCTAGGTTATCATAAGGGACCCAACAGAGGCTGCCGCCTCAGTCCCGTGGTATGTGACCCACTTTCCACCTGATTCTGGATGACCTTGAGGACACAGGTGTTGCTGGGAAAGGGGAGGGGATGGAAGAAGGGGCAGACACCAGGCAGTGGCATCTACGTCCAGCTGGGTGCCCCAGGTCTCCGTGTCAGCTGCCCCATTCTGGCAGGAAGAAAAGGCTTGAGTGACCAGAGAGAGCTGCTAGTTTGAGGCCCTAGTGGGAGGCCTGCTGGACCCACAAGAGATCAGGTAATGCACTAGTAGGGTGGGGGTTAGGTTGCTATCTTGGTCAGTGGAGACTTTGTTTCTATTTTGGAAGAGGAGCACCCCAGGCTCCTTATCTTAGACTCTCTGAGGACAGTGTTGTTCTGGGACAAGGGACTTTCCTCTTATTGTTTGTGATGTAGCTAGGGAGTAGATACTGACTTATCAAACATGCTTGAGGCCCCCAGAGTTCTAGACCCAGAACTGTTTAAATTGGGTATATTGGAGCAGGCTTGCAATCCCAGCTGCATACAGGGTTCAAGACCATCACGGTTTACATGAGCCCTATCCCAGAAGGAAAATAAAAGTAACACTCTTGCTTTAAGAGTGCTTAGGTGGCAGGTCCCTGGTGGTCCATGCCCTGGCAGGAAAGAGGAAGACAGATCTCTGTGAGTCTGAGGCCAGCCTGGTCTACAGAGAGAGTTCCAGGACACCCAGGGCTACTCAGAGAAACCTTGTCTCGAAAAACAACAAAAACAAAACAACCTAAACAAATAAAAAGTGCCTGGCTGAAAGGTATATATTACAGATTTCAGGGTCTCAGAAGAGACTCTTCCTTGAAGTGGAATCCCTGGCCAGAGCTGGGTTCTAGAACCTCTAGAGCAGCGGTTCTCAGCCTTCCCAGTGCTGGAGCCCTTTAACACAGTTCCTCATGCGGTGTGACCCCCAACCATAAAAAAAAATATTTTTCTTGCCACTTCATAACTGTAATTTTGCTACTGTTATGAATTATGATGTAAGCATCTGTATTTTCCCAGTGGTCTTAGGCAACCACCATGAAAGGGTTGTTGGACCCTCGAAGGGGTTGCAATCCACAAGCTGAGAACCACTGCTCTAGTGCAATTTAGTGAGAGCCTGTCTTAAAATCGAGTAAGGAGGGGAGGGGCGCTTTTTTTAAAAGGTTAAAAGAAGGCAGAGGCTTTACCTCATCAGTGGAGTGCCTGCCTAGCATGCACAAGGCTCTGGGTTCAATCCCCCAATGCTGGGGGTCACACGAGGGGGGATGGGTCATAGCTCTATGTGCCATTTGTGGTGCTGGAGACTGAACCCAGGACCTCATGTATAGCAGAAAAACCCGAGTTAGACTCCCTGTTAAGCTGCATATCCAAACTCATAGTGGCCATTGTTTTTCCACATAAGTCCTTTTTTTCTCCAGACAGGGAAACTGAGGCTCAAGGGACATAGTATGCTAAGATCAGAACCCAGGGCTGGCACCCTTTTCTCTCTAAGCTTCTAGCAGCCTTTAGGGGGTGGGGCGCGGGTGAGCAAATATGATACAGGGAGGGAGCGGCAGGACATAGGACCGACTGCCACCTGTGTTGCAGCTGAGCTGTGTGCATGGCTTGGCAGCTGACTGTGCCGGAACTCCAGGACCAGCTGCAGTGTCCCATTTGCCTGGAGGTCTTCAAAGAGCCTCTGATGCTACAGTGTGGCCACTCCTACTGCAAGGACTGCCTGGACTCCATGTCCCAACACCTGGACTCCGAGCTGCGCTGTCCTGTGTGTCGTCAGTCAGTAGACTGCAGCAGCTCCCCGCCTAATGTCTCCCTGGCCCGGGTGATCGATGCTCTGAGGCTCCCTGGGGACACAGAGCCCACCGTCTGTGTGCACCACCGAAACCCTCTCAGCCTCTTCTGTGAGAAAGACCAGGAATTCATCTGTGGTCTCTGTGGCCTGCTGGGCTCCCATCAACACCACCGAGTTACACCAGTCTCCACCGTCTACAGCCGCATGAAGGTGCGAGGGGCGGGCAGACCGCTAGGGGGAGGAGCAGAGCAAAGGGCGGCTCGCCTGAGTGTTCTCCTGCGCCTCCACTCTGTAGAAGAAGGCTACTGCACCAGGGCTCCATTTCCCTTCCAACTCCATCTCGGGAGTGTATGGCACACGTACACAAGCATGCAATGCATTCATTCATTGTTTTTTCTTTTTTTTTAACACTTATTTGATTATTGACTGGTTGACTGTGTGCACGCATGTACCACGGCATGCATGTAGAAGTCAGAGGACAATTTGTGGAAGTCAGTTCTCTTCTTCCACGTGGGGCCCCCTTGGTTGGCTTTTGAGGAGTTGCTTACATACCAGGTCCCGGGGAACGCAGATGCAGGAATGACAGGGAACCCCTTTCCCGACCTTTCCTCTTCTTTTTCCTTGTATCTCTGGCTTGTTTTATTTTGTTTTGCTTGCTGTGCTAGGGATGGACTCCGAGGCTTAGTTTATAGCTTCAGCGGCACTGCCACTAAGCCACATCCTAGGCTCAGTGATATGGTTTTTGGTAGTGGTTTATTCGTAGCCCAGGCTGGCCTTGAACGCTAAATCTTCTTGTCTCCTTCTCCACAGAGCTGAGATTATAGGCATGCACACAATAGGTGTTTTTCTTTTAATATTCATTTATGTGTGGACACACGTATGGAGGACAACTTCAAGGAATCAGTTTTCTTATTCCATCACGTAAATGCCAGGATCAAACTCGGATCATCAGGCTTTTGCCGAGCCATAAAACTGGCCTTGCTTCTTCAGAGCTCCTGAGCCTGTCTGTTCACAAGCCTTTGTTTCTTGCTGTATTTCAGCATCTACAGCAGAGGTCCTTAATCTCTGGGTCTAGACCCTTTAGGGGCTGAACAATCCTTTCACAGGGAAAGGATACCAAATATCCTCCATATTAGATATTTATATTGTGATTCATAGCAGTAGTAAAATTAAAGTTATAGTGTAGCAATGAAGTAATGTTATGGTTGGGGCTCACCACAACATGAGGAACTATGTTAAAAGGTCACAGCGTTAGGAAGGTTGAGAACCACTGGTCTACAGCTACAGCTGGTAGTACATATGCTAAATATGTGTTAAATATGTGAATTCCTCAGCCCATGAACTGTTACCTCAGGTGAACAGATCAATTATTATTTAATTTATATGACATTTTTATATGACATTTTTCAAATGTCACATATATGACATTTATATATAATAAATTTATTATATAAGGCTTGAGAGTCATATTTATAAGGCTGGAGATGTGGCTCAGTGGTAGAGGCCTGCCTAGAATTCCTCAGTGAGGGGCTGGGGGCGTGGCTCAGTGTAGAGCCCCTGCCTAGAATCCCCCAGTGAGGGGCAGGGATGCAACTCAGTGGTAGAGCCCCTTCCTAGAATCCCCCAGTGAGGGGCTGGGGTTGTCGCTTAGTGGCAAACAGCTTGCCTAACATGTGCAAGGCCCTGGGTTTCATCTCAGCACCAGAATGAAAGAGAAATATATATATATATATATATATATATATATATATATATATATATATATATACATATATATATATATGTGTGTGTGTGTGTGTGTGTGTGTGTGTACATATGCATATATATTTACACATATAAATATATATATATATCTTTATATTTTATATATTGTAAGTGGTACTGAAAAGAGTTAGTGTTATTGTTCTTTTTTTGATGCATGTCTCTGTTCCTTCAACCTGGAATATAACTTGTGCCTTTCACCCACATGTACACAGTTGGTGTCTAATATATGCAGGCACTGTGCTTGTGCCTGCTATAGCAGTAGGCAAAGGCCTCACCAGGCCTGGAAGATGCATCACTTGGGGTCTGCTGAGCTCTGTGTATTGGATGCCCAGGCTGACAAGAAGCAGCCTAAGGAAGGATGGAAGGGATTATTTTGGCTCTTGGTTAGAGGTACAGTCCATCATGGTGGGGAAGGCATGGCGGCAGGAGCACGAGGCAGCTGCTCACATGGAATCCACAGTCAGGAAGCAGCAAGCAATGGATGCCAGTGCCCAGCTCACCTTCTCCTTTTCCTCAGTCTAGGACCTTAGCCCATGGGATGGTGCCACTCACACTCAGGTTAGGTCTGTCTTCCTGGACTGAGCCACTCTGGAAATGCCTTTGAAGATGCACCAGGGATGCATGTCCACACTGTTTCTAACTCTAGTCACACTGACAATCGAGATTCACCCTCATAGTGCTCATGGATCCTGCAAAATCTCAGGCACTCCAAGAAGACTTCCTGGAGGAAGTGGACTGCCAACCTGAGTCACAAGAAAGGCAGGTGGGGGGGAGCGGAGAGAGTAGCACCAACAAAGGAGGTACGTGTGAGGTCATTCCAACGCTGGGGAGATGGGACAACAGTGAGGGCACTTGCTGCACAAAGGCCTAAATTTGAATCCTCAGCATTGTGTAAAAAGCCAGGCATGGCTGTGTATGTCTCTGACACCAGCAGTGTGGACCCAAAGAAACAAGAGGATGGTGGGGCTTGCTGGCTGCTAGCCTACCTTCAGTTTCACTGAGAAACCCAGTCTCAAGGGAATGAGGCGGAGAAGGATGGAACAGGTGGGCATATGACATCCTTCTCTAGCTCCACAGAAGTTCAAGTTTAGCCTTGGTTACATATCAAGTTTGAGGCCAACCTGAGTTACATGAAACCTCAGGATATGAGGAGAGGAAGAGAGTGTGCCATGGGAGGAGCAGAGGGAACAGCAGCTGACTATGGTATCCTGGGAATCAGAGGAGCAGCTACCCATGTCTCTGAGGCTTTGGGATGGTGTCTGGAATGTGGTGGAATGAGGCCAGGTGTGGTGGCCTGCACTCTGGAGGCTGAGGGGATGGGGTCAAGAATTAGACACTAAGGCTGGTGAGGTGGCTCAGCGGTTAAGAGCACTGCCTGCTCTTCCAGAGGTCATGAGTTCAATTCCCAGCAACCACGTGGTGGCTCACAACCATCTGTAATGGGATCTGATGCCCTCTTCTGTTGTGTCTGAAAACAGCTACAGTGTACTCATACATACACACACACACACAAATAAATTAGAGGCTAGCCTGGAGTATATAAAGAGGAGCCTGTCTAAAAAAACATAAGCAAAAAAAAAAAAAAAAAGCCATCAAAACAAATAAACAAACAACACTGGGGAGGCAGAAGGGTCTGCGCTGACAGCTAGGCCAGTGAGACAGCTCAGCATGTGAAAGCATCTGCCACGCAAGTGTAAAGACCTGAGTTCAATCCCCGCATATGGTAGAAGGATAGTACAGACTCCTTAAAGTTGTCTTCTTCTGACCTTCACAAATGTGCCTTGGCGTGCGTGTATACACACACACACACACACACACACACAGAGAGAGAGAGAGAGAGAGAGAGACACACACACATGGTCTCAATACATTATCCTGCTGGCCTGGAACTCACTGTCTTCCTGCCTCAGTCTCCTAAGCTGGGATATAAGTGTGACTTGGTTGCATAGCTTCCTCTCCCCATGACCCGGTTTCTCTGCTTAAGGGAGTGAGTGCGGGTGTTCCCTCCCGAGACTGCTGGAGATGCCCTGTGACTGTGTGTCTCGAACAAGAACAGGACATCAGTCACCCTGTATACCCAGGCTTGCTGGCTTTTTTTAGATGAGTTGTATTTTATGTGCATGGGTGTTTTGCATGAGTGCATCATGTGCATGTCTGGTCCTCAGGGAGGTCAGAAAAGGCTGTTGGATCCCCTGGGACTGGAGTTAGAGACCGTTATAAGCTGCCACAGAGGTACTGGGATTCAAACACTGAGCCGTCTCTCCAGCACCTTGCTTAAAAACCAAACCAAACCAAATCAAACCAAAAAAAAAAAAAAAAAAAAAAACCACTTTCCTTTGCCCTTCCCCTCCCCCAACTCCTTTCCCACCCTCTGCTTCCCCTCTCCCCTCCTAATCTTACTTTCTCCTCCCCCATCTCTCCTTCCTTCCTTCCCTTCTCTTCCCTTCTCCTTCTCTCCTCCCCCCCCCCCTTCTTCATCCCTTTCCCGTTCCCTCCCTGACAGCCTGGTTACCTGTGATGCAGGCTGGCCTTGAACTCCTGCCTCAGCCTCCTGCGTGCTGGGATGACAGGCATGTACCACTACAATGCCTTTCTTAATGCTCTTCACCTGGGTGTGGAGCCAACTAGAAAGCTCTGGTTCCTACTCTGACTCCACTGCCATGGGGACTGGGAAAGTCTCAGAAGGGAAAGGCTTTGCACAAAAGGGGAAAAGCGCAATTGGCCAGCTACTCACAGGACCGTGGTTTATCACCTCCAGGAAGAGCTTGCAGGCCGCATATCTGAGCTGAAGGAGGAACACAGGAACGTGGAGGAGTACATTGGCAAACTGGTGAACAACAGGACCCGGATTATTGTGAGTCCCTTCCCTCCAACTGGGGCCGAGATCCATCCACCCTGTTCCTACAGAACTGTTTCCCACCCCTTTCTCCCCACTAACCCACATTCCCTCTTTCTGACAAAGTCTTTTGTAGCCCAAGCTGATCTTGAACTCGTGACATAGCTGAGAATTACCTTGAACTTTTCTTCCCTAGACCTCCTGTTCCTAAGTGCTGAGATTGTTGGCATGTCCCATCATGCTTGGTTTATGCAGTGCTGGGGGATGGAATGCAGTGCTTCCTGCCTGCTAGGCAGGTGCTCTACTGCTGAGCCACATCCCTGGGAGAGTCCAGAGAAGAGCTCCACCATTAAACTACACTTCTAACCTCTCTCTTGGGGATTCTAGGCAGGTTCTCTACCACTGAGCCACACCCCCAGCCCCTCACTGGGAGATTCCAGGCAGGTGCTCTACCACTGAGCCTTGTTCCCAAGCCCCTCACTGGGGGATTCTAGGCAGGAGCTCTATCACTGAGCCACGCCCCCAGCCCCTCACTGGGGGATTCTAGGCAGGGGCTCTACCACTGAACCACGCCCCCAGCCCCTTACTGGGGGATTCTAGGCAGGGGCTCTACCACTGAGCCATGCCCCAGCCCCTTACTGGGAGATTCTAGGCAGGGGCTCTACCACTGAGCCACGCCCCCAGCCCCTCACTGGGGGATTCTAGACAATTGCTATGTCCCTGACCCACATTTTCTGACCTTATTTTTGTTAATTTTATTATTGCTAGTCAATGTGAGCACAGAGTTCTAGCACTGAACCACACCCCCAGCATGTTCTAGTTTGCCCTTTATAGAAGAGGGTGCCTTCCACACAAAGCCAAGTTCAAAGAAATGCCAAGTGGCTGGGGGAAGGTTTCATTCCTTATAAGGGAATTGGACCCAGTTGTCAGAACTGGTTCCAAGTTGGCTTTTGTTCAGTGTCCTTTGGGCCTGTGATAAGACAGGACGGGAGTCCCCAAGATAAAGTCCTAAAGCTTGGGCCCCGCTCTCCTCCATACCCTGGTGCTACCTGTGTGTGCTTGCCCTTGGCAGCTATCGCGACGTACTGGAGAACAAAAGTCTGGACACAGAGCTGTCAGCGTAGGAGTGGCAGAGAAGGAACAGCAATGCTCTCTCTCAGCCTTAGGAGAAAGATGATGGAGATTTTTTTTTTTTTTTTTTAAGACAGGATTTCTCTATGTAGCCTTGACTGTCCTGGAATTCACTATGTAGACCAGGCTAGCCTGGAACTCACAGAGATCTGCCTGCCTCTGCCTCCCTAGTGCTGGGATTAAACGTGTGCACCACCCCTGACCAGCTGGTGGTGGTTTTTTTTTTTTTTTTTTTTAAGCTATGAAAAGCCTGAGGGCCCTTTAACCTGATTACAGCTGGGTGGCTGTCATTGTCTGACCTGTCCTGTTAGTATCCCACACTCAGGGCTTGGTAGGAAGCACGTAATGCCTGCCTGTCCCTTTCTACAGCTAAGTCAATTTAATTTCTCCTCCTCCTCCTCCTCCTCCTCCTCCTCCTCCTCCTCCTCCTCCTCCTCCTCCTCCTCTTCTAGTTTTTGTTTGTTTATTTTATTTTTGACACAGGGTCTTACTAAGGAGCCCTGGCTATATAGTTCTAGGCTGTCCTGGAACTCAGAGACCTGCCTGCGTCCTGACTGCTGAGACTAAAGACATGTGCCACCATTCCTGATCCTACTTCTTTTATTTTGTGTTATTACAAATCATTTTACTCCTTGGCTATCCTTAAAAACAACAACAACAGCAGCAGCGACAACCTGCATGTAGTGGTGGCGCACGCCTTTAGCCCCTGCCCTTGGGAGGCAGAGGCAGGTGGGATCTCTGGGTTCAAGGCCAGCCTGGTCTACAGAGTGAGTTCCAGGACAGCCAGGGCTACACAGAGAAACCCTGTCTCAAACAAACAAAAGACCACTGATCTGACCAAATATCTACCAAGTTTCTTTTTACGGTCAAGGTCAATTGGAGATCACTTTTATGGTCTGCGTAGGAGCCCTTGGCATCTTTAATCTGCCATCTACCAATCATGTTGTGGGATGTATCAGGGTCTTGCTGACCAGGTGGCTTCCCCTGGAAGTGTTGAAGGCATTTCATTCTGTGGCTACCCTTAATTTCAGAGTCTACACTCCTGAGGGAGTAAAAACCTGGGGTCTCCATAGCTCTCTCTGGCCAAGAGGGTGAGAACTGGTGACTTGCCAAAGCTTCAGGACCCTTTGAGAGGCATCCTGTTGTTTCCTGGAGTGTAGCTCACCTGGGATCAAGCATGAGCCAAAGAACTGGCTGCCCTCTTAGCTCCTGTACCCTTATTGGCGGCGGCCTCCACGTATGGTTATTGAACATTCAGAAGGTCACTTACACCAGTATTTAAGAACGAACAGTGCTTTCAAACTTAGCTGTTGATAACACTTAGATAAAGTTTGACAAGCACATTTCCAAATAAACCTTAACTTTGTTAAGACTCAGTTTCCTAACTCGAAGCTAAGTGGAGACCCTGGACAATGATCTTGATAAAACAGCAAGCCTTTGTTCTCTAAGCACATTTTTTTTTTTTTGCAAGCCCATGCTATTTTTCCTAATAAAACAACTTTATATTTCAATGAAAACAGGAAAGTATAGCTTAAACACAGAGAATGTGTACTTTATGTCTTCAATGCATAACAGCTGCAAATGCAAACCAAACAGTCCTGAAGATAATTTTAATAATTTATTTAACTTTATTTTAATGTGCATTAGTGTGAGGGTGTCAGATCCCTTGGAACTGATGCTGCAGACTGTTGTGGGCTGTCATGTAGGTGCTGGGAATTGAACCCAGGTCCTTTGGATGAGCAGACAGTAATAATAATAATAAAAATAACATCTAGCCACTTGTGGTGGGGCACAGTTTTAATCCTAGTACTTGGGAGGCAGAGTCAGGCAGATGTCTGTGTGTTTGAAGTTATCCTGGTCTATACAGCGAATTCCAGGACAGCTGGGGCTATTTTGAGACAATCTTATCTCAATTTTTTTTTTTTTTTAAGAAAAATAACAAGCATTTAGAAGCTGATTTTGTTAAGAAAGTGTTTACCTCTTATTTGAGTTATCTTTTATTATTGTTGTTATTTTTGAGTCAGAGTTTCTCTGTGTAGCCTTAGCTGACCTGGAACTTCCTTTGTAGACCATGTTGGCCTCGAACTCACAGAGATCCTCCTGAAGGCATGGGCCACCCTGCCTGGCTTCATTTAAATGCCTAAGGCAGCCAAGGCAGCATTAAGTCATGGGGGCTGCCTGTCCTTTGTGTCTGTCCTTCGGTTAATCATTTCTGACTTCTGTAGGTCAGCATATTAATTGCTTAATCTGAAAGCACAGAGACAACTGACCAGTCTTGAATTCAGGGATCAGTAGAGACTAGAAAGAGCAATCCCCAACGGAGGCTATCTCTCCATTTGGGTGAGGATGGAGCAGACGTCACCATGTCCTGAGGGGTAGTTTATTTCTCTCCATCAATAAGGACTTCATGGGTCATTTTGTGGAACTAGACAATGACCAAGCAAACAACATTCTAAGAATGAATGATTACATATACATTTTGTCTTCTGTTTTAGAGTTTCAGTCACACGATGGACTAAAACGAATTTGGCCTAACTTAACAGTTTTCATTTATATGACCCATCTTAGTTACTGCCCTACTGCTGTGAAGAGACATCATGACCAGGACAACTCTTTTATAAAAGAAAACATTTAATCTGGGGCTGCCTCATTGTTTAAAGGGTTAGCCTATGCTCATCATGTTGGGAACATACAGGCATGGCACTGGAGCAGTAGATCAGAGCTTTACCTGATCCACATGTGGCAGAGGGGGAAGGGAGAGAACAGAGACAGAGAAAGAGAGGGATAGAGATGGATACAGGGTCTACCCTGGGCTTTTGAAACCTCAAAGTGCACACACCTCCCCTAACAAACCTCTTAATCCTTCTGTCTTAGTCAGGGTTTTCCTGCTGTGAACGTACACCATGACCAAGGCAACTCTTATAAGGACAACATTTAATTGGGGCTGGCTTGCAGGTTCAGAGGTTCAGTCCATCATCATCAAGGCATGGCAGTGTCCAGGCAGGCATGGCACAGGAGGGAGGAGCTGAGAGTTCAACCTCTTCATCTGAAAGCCACTAGGAGAAGACTGGCTCCCACATGGTTAGGAGGAGGGTCTCATTGCCCACCCCCTTAGTGACACATTTCCTCCAACAAGGCCACACCTTCTAATACTGCCACTTCCTGGGCCAAGCATACACAAGCCATCACAGCTTCCTGAACAGTTCCACTCACTGGTGACTAAGCATTCACATATGTGAGCCGACAGAGGCCATTCTTATTCCTAATCATAAATCACTTCAGTGCCATGGAAAGTCGAAGGTGGAGAAATGAGTCAACAGGTAAGAACCTGCTTTTTTGGACAGGGTTTCTCTCTGTGTAGCCCTGGATATTCTGGATTTGCTTTGTAGACCAAGCTGGCCTCGAACTCACAGAGATCTGCCTGCCTCTGCCTCTGCCTCCCCATTGCCTCTGTGAGCATCAGAAACACACTTGCTGTATATGCTTACATATAGGCGAAGCACGCATAAAGTAAGACAACAGACAGACCCAAGACATTTATTTTGATATGTATGAGTGTTTTGCCTGCATGCATGTATATATGTACACCACATACATTTCTGGTGTCCACAGAGGCCTGGAGAAGGTGTCAGATCCCCTGGTACTGGAGTTGCAGACAGCTATGAGCTGCCAGTAGGTACTAGAAATTAAACCCAGGTCCTCTACAAGAGCAACAAGTGCTCTTAACTGGTGATCCAGCTCTTCAGCCACAATAAATAAATCTAAAAAGACAAAAACAAAACCTAGAAAGCAATGTCCACTTCTTTTATTCTTTTCTCTTGTTTCTTTTGTTTTTATCTTTTTCTTTCCTTTTTTTTTTTTTTTTTTTTTTTGAGATAGTATCTCTTTATGTAATCCTGCCTGTCTTGGAACTCACTATATAGACCAGGCTAGCCTTGAACTCACAGAGCTCTTCCTGGCTCTGCCTCCTGAGTGTTGGGATTAACGGTGCACGCCACCACGCCCGCCTCAATGCCCTTTTCTGACACAGCAAAATGTGCAATGGTGACTCAATGAAAAATGCCTAGTGATGACTTAGCAAAAGTCCAACTGTCTTCAGTAAAATTCAAACTATGTCTAAACACAAAGGGGGGAAAAAAGCCAGGCACGGTGGCGCACGCCTTTAATCCCACCACTCAAGAGGCAGAGGCAGCCAGATCTCTGAGTTCGAGGCCAGCCTGGTCTACAGAGTGAGTTTCAGGACAGCCAGAAGTATATAGGGAAACTGTGTCTCAGAAAGCCAAATAAATAAATAAATAAATAAATAAATAAATAAATACAGCCAAACATAACCAAGGCAAACCATGACCCAGTAAAAAGCACATCAGGATTCAACAACAACAAAGATCAAACCATGGCTCAGTGCCCCCAAAATCAAACCACAACTCAGCGAAAATAGCCCAACTAGTTCAGTAAAGCTCCACATTGAGACTCAGCAAACCCAGCAACAATGATTAGCTGAATGGCCAATCCTAACTGCACACTGGCCTTCTCAGAGTTACAGGGTTAGGAATAGAGTAAGGTGCTTGCCTAGCATGCTGAGGCCCCAGGTTCAATCTCCAGTTCTGCAAAAAAATTAAAAATACAATCTAGAAGCTGGGTCACCTCTAGGGCTCTCCAGTCACATGAACCGGACACTATCATCAGCCCATGTAGGACGAGCCCCTTCAGGATGGGCCAGCAAGACAAGGCCCTGGGGATGCCAAGACCAGCCATTCAGCTCGGTTGTGACCGCACTGTGATTGCCCCCCCACCTCCCCACCCCCGAATTAGAATGAGTCCGATGTCTTCAGCTGGGTGATCCGAAGAGAGTTCCAGGAGTTGCACCACCTGGTGGATGAAGAGAAAGCCCGTTGCCTGGAGGGGCTAGAGGGTCATACGCGTGGCCTGGTGGCCTCCCTGGACATACAGCTGGAGCAGGCTCAGGGTACTCAAGAACGACTGGCCCAGGCTAAGCAGGTGCTGGAGCAGTTTGGGAACGAGAGTCACCATGAGTTCATCCGGGTGAGTGGCCAAGAGCATCCCCCAGCTTTCTCCTCAACGATGCAGAGTTTGGACACAGCAGTAACCTCTGTCTCTCTCTTCCTTCCAGAAGTTCCACTCCATGGCCTCCAGGTAACAACCTCAACTGAAGCTGCTGGGAGAGAGGTCAGCCGGTGTGTCCAATGACTGGGGCACAGGCATCTCATCCCCATGGTTCCTTCCTGTGGTCTAGCCCTAAGCTGCTCCCCATGTGCGTCTGTCACTGAGCACAAGGAAAACAATGGTAGTCAAGTGCCTGCCGTCAGGGCTCTCACAGACTAGTAGTGTAGACTGGTCCCACCCCTGTGGTAGGTATGGTAACAGATACTGCCCCGAGCTAGGCCGACACTGTGGAGGAAGGTGATGGCCAGGGACCGGTGTGACAGCTGAGAAGGCCACAGTGTGCAGGCAGGCAGAGAAATGAGAGCGAGGCGGTGTGCACAGCACAGGATGTGATGAAGTCCATCCGTGGAGTCAACTATTACATGTGAGGAAGGGAGGGGGGAGATGGACCAGGCAGGGAAAACCAGAATGAGGGGGGAGAGTGCTAGAAAGTCAGTGTGTGAGGGAAAACTCAACAGTTCCTGAGCCTGCCCCGTCCACGTGTGGCTCCTTGTTTTCTTTCTTCTTGTTTTCTTTTCTTTTTTTCTTTTTTTTTTTTTTTTTTTTTTTTTTTTTTTTTTGGTTTTTCAAGACAGGGTTTCTCTGTGTAGCCCTGGCTGTCCTGGAACTCACTCTGTAGACCAGGCTGGCCTCGAACTCAGAAATCCGCCTAATTCTTTTTTTAAAAAGATGTATTTATTTCATGTATATGAGTACACTGTCTCTGTCTTCAGACACACCAGAAGAGGGCAAAGGATCCCATTACAGATGGTTCTGAGCCACCATGTGGTTGCTGGGAATTGAACTCAGGACCTCTGGAAGAGCACCCAGTGCTCTTAACCTCTGAGCCATCTCTCCAGCCCTCTTCCTAATTCTTATTTTATGTGCATGAGTGCTTTGCCTGCATGTATGTCAGTGTGAAGTACCCACAGAAGACAGCACTGGGTTCCCAGGAAGTGGAGTTACAGATGGTTGTGAGCTGCCACGTGGATGCTGGGTATCAATGAATCTGGGTCCTCTAGAAGAGCAGCCAGTGTTCTTAACCACTCAGCCAGCCACCTCTCTATAGTTTTCTTCATGTGTTGGTGTGCATGCACATTTATGGGTGTGGAGGCCAGAGCACAGCCTTGGTGGTTGTCCAGCTTGAGGTTTTGTTTTTTTGAGATGGGGTGTCTCACTAGTCTGAGGCTCACCAAACAGGCTGGGCTGGCCGGTCAGAGAGCCCCAGGGATTTGTCTGCCTCTGCCTTCCAGCATTTACTGCACTGCTACCCTTGACTCTTTTAGATTTACCCTTTTATCTTATGTGATGTTTTGCATACACGTATGTCTGTGTACCAATTGTGTGCTCCGTGTGTGAAGAGGTCAGAAGAGGGAGGTGGATTCTGGGAACTGGAGTTGCAGACAGTTGTCATCTGCCTTGTGTATGCTGACAACCGAACCCAGGTCCTCTGCAAGAGCAACAAGTGCTCTTACCAGTGAGCCATCTCTTTAGCCACCATGACTGTTGGGTTCTGGGGATCGAACTCAGGTCTTCATTCTTGCCAGGCAGGCAATTTTTACCCATGGAGCTACCTCCCAGCCTGCCCTTTGGGTTTTTTTTAGTCTTGGGGACCACATATCTAGAGAGCACAGATGGAAGTGAACAGCATGCTCAGCTGGGAGCAGAATCAGGTCACCTGATGCCACATTCTCTTCTAGTTGGTCTCAGGTGTCAGCACACGTGAGAAACACCTTACAGGCTGGCTAACACACGTTATACAGCTTCCCCAGGGTGATCAGTTTCTCATGAGCAGATCTGGGGCAGGCCTAAGGATGTGCATCTCCAACAAGTTCCCAGGAAAGTTAGACTTGCTTCCCCAGAGCCCTGTCTGTGAACGCCTGTTGCATCAGTGACCTTGCCTTGCTGGGACCATATTACCTGATGCAAATGACTTAAGGCAGGAAAGGTCGATTTTAGTTTCAGAGGGCTATCAGTCCATTATGGCCAGGAAGGTGACAGTATTCATGACTTGTTCACGTGCTGGAAGATAGGAAGTAGAGAGATGAGGCTGAAGCCAGAAGTGGGGATAACCTTCAAAGACCTACTACATGACCTATTTCCATCAGCCAGACCCCCCCCCCCTTCTAAAGAGTTCTACCGGCTGGGGACCACATTTCAGAACATGAGCCTGTGGAAGATGCTTCCAATGCTAAACCCTAAAGGCTGCCATGCAGCATCTGTACCGCGTCCCCCATGGTATGGTTTGAGTGAACGGAAGGAGGACAAGTTCATAGACACAGACAGAAAAGCTGGGGTCAGGTGGGATATGCACACTCTGAGGCAGTGACATCAACTACACAGCAACCTGGGATCCTGGCATGCTTATTATGTGCAGTGTGGGGGCGGGGTGGGGGCAGGAGTTAGCAGGAGGTGTCTGGGCCAGCAGTCTCAAACACTCAGACTTTTACATGCTGTCAACATTTGCACTGGAATGAGAGGAAGGCTTTGGCATGTCTTTGAGCTACCCTGGACATCACCCTGGGGGAAGGTTTTACCATTCCAGGGGGCTGAGACATTGAGGTCCTTGACCCAGGCCACGCCCAAGTCAACAACTGCACCCCCTCAAGACTAGATGAAGTCTTTGCACAGTTACTAGGGGCTTCCTCAGCTCCCTGGCAATCCCAATTCCAGGAAGCTGGCATGTTCTCCAGGAAGGAGGTCTGAGGAGAGGAAGGGGTGGTATCATGCATGCGTGGCCTGAGTAGTGAATTTAGTCCTGACGACACCCACTTGAGGAGGGGGGTGGGAGGCGGCCTTGATGCAGAACTCCCCAACTACTGGAACCCGTTCACACAGGGCAGAGGTCCAGCAGGCTCGGCCTTTGGAAGGCGTCTTCAGCCCGATCTCCTTCAAGCCAGCTCTCCACCAGGCTGACATCAAACTGACGGTGTGGAAGAGACTCTTCCGGAAGGTTCTGCCTGGTGAGGCTTCAAACTGTTATCTTCCCAATTCATCAATGGTACCAAGAGGCACAGAGAGGCCTGGGAGTGGAGAGGAGATGTAGGAGTGGCTGTCCAGGCGGTCAGCACACCAGGTCCCTAGCAGAACTCCACAGATCACTGTGGCCATGATCCACCCATCTACTCCTCCATCTCATCCACTTACCCCCTCCCCCATCCATTTTTCCTCCCTTCTATCCACACAGCTCTATGGCTGCCTCCTCCAGGTCCTGGGGACACCGAGTCAGCACAGTTCCCCATGCTTGAGGACTCAGAGCTCGCCGCCACCTTCTGGGTGGGGTCTGCGGCTTCTCTGTGAGCCAACCACAGGCCTCTCTCTTCTAGCTCCAGAATGTCTCAAGCTGGACCCAGCTACTGCCCACCCTCTCCTGGAGCTCTCTAAGGGCAACACAGTGGTGCATTGTGGCCTCCTTTCCCAGAGACGAGCCAGCCAACCCGAGCGCTTTGACTACAGCACCTGTGTCCTGGCCAGCAAGGGCTTCTCCTGGGGTCGCCACTACTGGGAAGTGGTGGTGGGGAGCAAGAGTGACTGGCGCTTGGGGGTCATCAAGGGCACGGCCAGCCGCAAAGGCAAGCTGAACAAGTCCCCAGAGCACGGTGTGTGGCTGATTGGCCTGAAAGAGGGTCGGGTGTATGAGGCGTTCGGCTGCCCACGGCTGCCACTGCCCGTGGCTGGCCACCCTCATCGCATCGGAGTCTACTTACACTATGAGCAGGGGGAACTCACGTTCTTTGATGCAGACCGTCCTGATGATCTGAGGACACTCTACACTTTCCAGGCTGACTTCCAGGGCAAGCTGTACCCTATCCTGGACACATGTTGGCATGAGAGGGGCAGCAACTCACTGCCCATGGTACTGCCCCCGCCCAGTGGGCCTGGCCACCTAACACTTGCACAGGTATAGGCTGTCCTGGTACTGTCTGCCCATCGGTCTGTCCTGCTAGACACAGGGATTTGAGGGGTTCTGCTGGGTCTTACTGTTTGGACTGCTTGAGGTTCTTCACACCTGCCTGTCCCTGAAACATTTATATCACCACTTAGTGGCAGGCATGCTACTTTGCACCTTACGAGGTCCTGTATCCACTCAACTTATGAAGCAGCCCTGTGCCTCCCACCTCTTCCAGCAGAGGGCAGAAACATTCTCTCACATATTTAATCTTTATCACTGGGACCTTTAAACATCTATTAAGAGCAATAAATTTGAAATTTTCCCAGTAGTTATTACTACTACTGCTGTAATATTTACCTTTATCTAGGTGTATGCTTGGGGGTGCTGTGCCCACAGAGGTGTTATGACATATAATGTGGCTATGGTGGGAGTAAGGAGCTGCCAAGGTGTCCACTTGAGGAATCATGACAAGCGGCAGGCCTAGTACAAAGTTTGTTGAGAACAGGAAGGGAGCGGGGACTTGGAAAGGGGTAGAGGCACAGAATGGGGGCCAGGCCAGGAACACATGGGGACAGACAGAGTGAGAGGAGAATGGGCTTGGGTAGAGACTAGCAGTCCTCTTATGCGATGCCGCTGTACCTGGCAAGCAGCGCAGGTGGCGGCCGATGACGCAAGCTGTTGCTAGGTTGCTATTGGACAAAGCCTAGCAGAATTGTCTGTAAGCTACCAGTCAGAAGCATGGGATCCCTTGGAGGTGGCACTACAAAAGGTTTTGACTGCTTAACATGTCTGGGAACAGTGTGTGCTCTTAATGGCTGACCAACATTTTTAAGCCCCAACTACTCTTATTTTGATACAGTCTCATGTAGCCCAGGCTGGCCTGAGTTAGCTAGCCAAAGATTACCTTGTTCTTTTTTAAAAAAGATTTATTTATGTATGTGAGCACACTGTTGCTCTCTTCAGACACACACTAGAAGAGGGCATCAGACCCCATTGCAGATGGTTGTGAGCCACCATGTGGTTGCTGGGAATTGAATTCTGGGAGAGCGGTCAGTGCTCTTAACTACGGAGCCATCTCTCCAGTCCGCCCAGAATCTTTCTTGATCCTCCTGCCTCTACCTCTTGAGTGCTGGGATACAGGACCGTGCCATCATGCCTGGTTTATGCAGCAGAAGGACTGGAACCAAAGGCTTTCTGCCTGTTAGGCAAGCTCTCTACAGACTGAGTTACACCACCAGGCCTCCTCCTCCTCTTCAGCCTTGAGAATTCATCCCAGGGATTAGCACATGGTCAGCAGGTGCTCTACTTCTAGGGACAATGTCTGTCTGCCCTATTAAAAACACACCTTTTTAAACACACACACACACACACACACACGGAGTCTAGTCTATTTTTTTTTCCCCAAAGCTAGGGATAGAATACCATATACCCACATTTACTAGGTGGGTGTTCAGCAACTCCAAGCACACAACACTGGATTTAAGGCAGGTGCTCTACCACTGAGCCACACTCTCAGCCTCTCATCCTGTCATAGGGAGAGGCCGAGACAGGACTGCTAGGAGAGTCTGCGGTACCTTCTGAGTTTCAGTCTTAAAAACCTTAAAAGCTACAAAATAGCTACCCTAAATTATACAAAGAAAGTAGAATGACTTTTTTTCTTCCTTTTTTGGTCTTTTGAGACTATGTAGCTCTGGCTGACCTGGAACTATGTAGACCTAGCTGGCCTCGAAATCGCAGAGATCCTTCTGCCTCAGTTTCCCCGCGTGCTAGGATTAAAGGCGTGGTCCAGCACGCCCGGCTTTAGAACCTAAGATTAATTTATAGATGCTGAAAATGGGAAGCATCCACCGTCTCTGGAGCCTAACAAAGGGTCGAGCCCTTTGACTCCGGAAATCCGGTTGTATAAGCGGTTGCGGCGGCCGTAAAGCCAGGCCGAGCTTTGCGACAGCGTCGTAAAGCCTTTGCGGAAGGGAGAACATGGGGCTCTACGCTACAGCCGCGGCGGTGCTGGCCGGCGTGGAAAGCCGCCAAGGCTCCCTCAAGGGGCTGGTGTATTCCAGCAACTTCCAGGTAGTGAGGCCGGGTGCTGGAAGGGAGGGCTGGGGAGCGGGGCCTGGCCGGGCGGGAGTGCGAGGCCCGGCCCGCGTTGGGTGCAGCAGGTCTCCCCTCTGCCGCGCAGAACCTGAAGCAGTTGTACGCGCTGGTGTGCGAGACGCAGCGCTACTCGGCCGTGCTGGACGCCGTGATCGCCAGCGCCGGGCTCCTCCGCGCCGAGAAGAAGCTGCGGCCGCACCTCGCCAAGGTGAGCAGCGGTCGGAAGATGTCACCCGTGCACCTGGGGTCCCAGTTGAGCTGGGACAGATGTGACTTTCCTTGAAGCATTGCGTGAAGGGTTTAAGTAGGACGAAGTCGCAAACTAGCTGTGGCTGAGGCTACCTACCGGGAAGGGGGATGGTGGCAAGGAAGGTTGGGGTCCAGAGTTCTGCTGAACCTAGGGGGAAAGCTACAGGCATGGGGCAGGACGCCGAGTTTACATGCGGAATTTGCTCTCGTTTGTTTGCCCGCCTGCCTGTCTGTCTGTCTTTTTGTAATGCTGGAGATTTAACCCAGAGTCTCCTCCAACAAGCCTTAGAAGAGTTCGCCCACTGAGCCACACCCACAGCACCTCATTGGACAACATCACTAGACACATGCTCTATTCTTGAGCAGTGCCCCCAGCCCCTCACTGGGGGATTCTAGGCAGGGGCTCCACCACTGAGCCACGCCCCCAGCCCCTCACTGGGGGATTCTAGGCAGGGGCTCTACCGCTGAGCCACGCCCCCAGCCCCTCACTGGGGGATTCTAGGCAGGTGCTCTACCACTGAGCCACGCCCCCAGCCCCTCACTGGGGGATTCTAGGCAGGGGCTCTGCCACTGAGCTACAAACGAAGCTCTTCATTAGGGGAATTGAGGTAGGTGCTTATTGCCAAGCTGGAACCCCTATTCTTTCTCTGGTGGATACTAAGCAAGCTTTCTACTGTACTGCTGAGCCTTGACTCTCAGTCTGTTAACTGGTAAGCGCTAGGCAGACATTTTGAGCCACACCCTCAGCCCTTCCCTTGGAGACTCTACTGAGCTCTGTGCCCAGCCTTTGAGACAGGGTTCTGCTAAGTTGTTCAGGAAGGTCTTAAATTGGTAATTAAGGTTGATCTTCAGCTTATAGCCACCTCCTCTTTATCTTCCTGCTGCTGCTCTGACTCTTTCTCTTCCTCTGGATCTTTTTTTTAAGATTTATTTATTTGCGGGGCGGTGGTGGTGCACGCCTTTAATCCCAGCACTTGGGAGGCAGAGGCAGGCAGGCAGATTTCTGAGTTCGAGGCCAGCCTGGTCTACAGAGTGAGTTCCAGGACAGCCAGGGCTACACAGAGAAACCCTGTCTCGAAAAACAAAACAAAAAAAGATTTATTTATTTTATGTATATAAGTACATTATCGTTGTCTTCAGACACACCAGAAGAGAGCATTGGATCCCATTACAGATGGTTGTGAGCCACCATGTGATTGCTGGGAATTGAACTCAGGACCTCTGGAAGAGCAGTCAGTGCTCTGAACCGCTGAGCCATCTCCAGCCCACTTCGGTTTTTCAAGATAGGGTTTCTCTGTGTAGGCCTGGCTATCCAGGAACTCACTCTGTAGATCAGGCTGGCCTTGAAATCACAGAGATCTGCCTGCCTCTGCCTCTTGAGTGCTGGGATTAAAAGCACCATTACCCAGTTAGCTTGTAGTTCTCTTGCTTGTGCATCTGATGTCGCTGGGACTATACATATTTGCCCACACATTGGGCCATTAATTTCTGGTATGATCTTGGGCAAGAAAATTCCGTTGACGTGACCACCTGGACAGGTACTTAACTCCCCCCACTGGAAGTTTTTATGGTGTTAATAATGTTTTTTTGTTTGTTTATTTGTTTGTTTGTTTTTTCTGTCCAGGTGCTAGTGTATGAATTGCTGCTGGGGAAGGGGTTTCGAGGGGGTGGAGGCCGATGGAAGGCTCTGCTGGGCCGGCACCAGGCAAGGCTCAAGGCCGAGCTGGCCCGACTCAAGGTTCATCGGGGTGTGAGCCGAAACGAAGATCTGTTACAAGAGAGATCCAAACCTGGCCAAGGTGAATTGGAGGCTGAGGGGAGGGCGATGGCCCTCAGGAGGGGCTTGCCTTCCTCTCCACCTCACCGCTGTGGCTTCCAGCCTACCAGGTACCACGGTTCGTGCGTGTGAACACACTCAAGACCTGCCCTGAGGATGCGATTGATTATTTCAAGAGACAAGGTTTCTCCTACCAGGGTCGGGCTTCCAGGTGAGAGCTGAGCATCCTGCCCGGGTGCCTTCACTTTCCTCTGTGTCCAGATCCATAAGGAAGTAGGAGTCTGAGAGGGGAGGGACTGAGCATGGGAGGGGCTGGGGGGAGGGGTAAGGAGGGAGGGGAGAATGACTGCTCTCTCTAGATATTTTTTCTACTTTCTCAACAGAATTTTCTTTCTTTTTTAAAAAAGATGTTACTTTTGTTTTAAATGACCTACAGGTCTATGTGTGGGTGTGCGCATGTATCTGAGAAGGACTTTGGACCCTCCAGAGTTGGGGTCCTAGGCAGGGGAGCTGATGGACATGGTGCAAGGAACAGGATGTAGGTTGTCTGTGAGAGCAGTGTGTGTGTGCTTCTAACTGCTGAGCTGCGTCTCCGCCCCAGCCGGTTCTCCGCATCTTCTGAGACCTGTTTGTCTCTTACCCTGAACCCTGGTATTCTTGCAGTTCTTGTGCGTTCTGTGCAGAGCCCCTCCGTTTGCTCTCTAGTCTAGCTGTGCTCTCCCGCCTTTCCTCTCTCCTGTCCACATCACAGCCTCTTCAGCTCTAAGCCAAAACACCATAGGCTAGGGAGCGGTGGCACACACCTTTAACATTTGGGAGGCAGAGGTACGGGGATCTCTGGGTTCTGGGCTAGCCTGGTCTACAGAGTGAATTCCAGGTCAGCCAAGGCTCTATAGAGAAACCCTGTCTCAAAAAACAAAACTAAAAACTAAATGAAAAAATTAATATTTGATTTGTTGACTAGAGTTTTACAAAAAGTTGTTGGATAGATTTTGGCTTTGGATCAGGACAAAACTCTCAACTATTTTTAAAATGGCCTCCAACACACTTCCGTCATTTTGTGTTACGTATTTATGTGAAGTGCTGTCCTCACCGTTAACATTTATAAAATCAATGTACCGACCCAATTTAAACTCTTTTTTTCTTTTTTCCCTTCCCTTCTCTCTCTTGCCCTGGCCCTGCTCTATCTGGCCCAAAGCTTTTATTTTTACTTATTATATGTAAGTACACTGTAGCTGTCTTCAGACACACCATAAGACGGCATCAGATCCCATTACAGATGGTTGTGAGCCACCATGTGGTTGCTGGGAATTGAACTCAGGACCTCTGGAAGAACGGTCAGTGCTCTTAACCGCTGAGCCATCTCTCCAGCCCAAGTCTTTTTAATTCTCATTATTGTGTGTTATGTGAGGACATGCACATGCCACGTGCCTGTGGTCAGAAAAACAAGCTTGCAGGATGGGTCTTCTCAGCCTCTCTGCGGGTTCCAGGCATTACCTCAGGTTGTCAGGCTTGTGTAGCAAGTGGTTTTACCTGGTGAGCCACCTCACTGACCCTTGCAAGTTCTGCCTCTTTTTCTTACAGGCAGGGGATGAGGCTACAGACCTGTCATTCCAGCGCTGGGAAGCTGAGGTGGGATTGAGTTCCAGATCCTGTCTCAAAACCAAATCAGACCTAGAGCTAGAAACGTTGCCCATAGAAACGTTAAAGTATGCACATTGCTCTTGCAGAGGACCCGAGTTCCGTTCCTAGCACCCGTGTTGTGTGGCTTGTAACTCCTCTCCAGGGGGCGCTGATGCCTCTCAGGGTTATCTGTTTGCACATGGATATACCTACACATACGTTCATAATTTAAAAGAACAGGAACTTTCCTAAAAACGAAAAACAGGGGAGATGGCTCAGTGGTTAATGGCACAGACTGCTTTTTCTGGAGGACCAGAGTTTGATTCTTAGCACCCACATGGTAGTCAGACCATCGGTAACGTCCTCTTTTGGCCCTCTACAGGCATTGCATGCATACTGATACACAGACAAAGCACCCAAACACAAAATAAAAAGACTAAAAACAAAACCTAACCAGTGGTTTTCCCCTCCCAGCCTGGAGGACTTGCGAAGTCTCAAAGGGCAACATTTTCTTTTGGATCCCTTGCTGCCCGAGCTCCTCGTATTTCCTGCACAGACAGATCTGCATGAGCACCCGCTCTACCGTGCTGGCCATCTCATCCTACAGGATAAGGTAGGCAGGACGGGAGGAGGTGTGGGGAAGTGGCTGCAGGCTCCGTGTTCACCCGGCTGCTACCGTCTTCTGCCCTGCTAGGCCAGCTGCCTCCCAGCCATGCTGCTGTCTCCCCCACCAGGCTCCCATGTCATTGATGCCTGTGCTGCCCCTGGCAACAAGACCAGCTACATTGCAGCCCTTCTGAAGAACCAGGGGTGAGTGCTGGTGATGGGCTTTGAGGGAGGGAGGGCTGGGAACGAATCTTGTCCTTTGTAGGGGAAAGTCTCACTAAGTGCCTCTGGCAGCTCATAGTCTCATCCCAAGCTAGGCTGTTGGTTGGAGACAAAACTCCCTCAGCTCTTGGGGTTCTTACCGGGCTGGTTATCTGTGGCAGTGACCCCTGTAGATGGTTTAAATATGTTGTGTCGTAGCTTTTTGGTTTTGGGTGGTAGTGTATTGGGGATTAAACCCCCAAAGCATGCTAGGTAAGCACTCTCCCACTGAGCGACTCTCAGAACCCCTCGCTGGGGGATTCTAAGTAAGCCCTCTACTGCTGAGCCACGTGCCCAGACCTGTGTCCCGGCTTAGCACACATTACAATTTGATGTTATCTGTGTGTTTGCATGCTCCATAAATGTTCAGTTCAGGGGTTGGCAGACTGACTCAGTGAACACTTGCCACTCTTCCAGGAACCGAGTTCAGTCAGTACTCAGCACCCATGTCAGGTCACTCACAACCTCTGTATCTCCAGTTCCCTAGATTCCAACATCGTTTCCTGGCCTCCACAATGTAGCAGACAGACACATAGAAGTCTTAATTTAAAGGAAATTCTCAGTTCATTCTGCCTCTGTTCTCTTCCCTAGGAAGATCTTTGCTTTTGACCAGGATGCTAAGCGGCTGGCAGCCATGGCTACGCTGCTGGCTCGGGCTGGGGTCTCTTGCTGCGAGTTAGCAGAGAAGGACTTCCTGACAGTTTCTCCCTCTGACCCGCGTTACGGCCAGGTCCAGTACATCTTGCTGGACCCTTCTTGTAGTGGCTCTGGTGAGATGGGGACAGTGTTGCTGTGGTCATAGGCCTGCAGCAACTTGGATACTAGAGGCTACCAGTTAGTCTTGGTGTTGCTTCGGACCTGTGACTTCAGGCAGATGCTCTTATCTCTAAAATGGGGATTTGGGTGTGGAAATGGTTTCATAATTGCAGCTCTTTTTCCACAGGCATGCTGAGCCGGCAGCTGGAGGAACATGGGGAAGGCACACCTAGCAAGGAGCGCTTGCAGGCCTTGGCAGGGTTCCAGCAGCGGGCTCTGTGCCATGCACTCAGGTTCCCCTCTCTGCAACGCCTAGTCTACTCCACATGTTCTTTTTGCCAAGAAGAGAATGAAGACGTGGTCCAAGAGGCTCTACAGCAGAACTCGGGGACATTCAGGTAATGATCCCCAGGTCTGAGAGGTCCCAGGTTGCTTCTCCCCAGGGTCTGAGTCTTCTCCTTCTCCATAGACTGGCTCCTGTTCTACCCACATGGCCTCACCGAGGTCTGAGTACCTTTCCAGGGTCTGAGCACTGCCTCCGGGCTTCCCCCGAGACCACTCTCACTGGTGGCTTCTTCATTGCTGTGTTTGAACGTGCAGAGGTAGTGCCGAGGTGAGTGAGGAGCTGAGGTTGTTTGAGGCAGTATCTGTGTAACCCTGGTTGGCCTACAACTAAGTAGACCAGGCTGGCCTCAACCTTTTTAAGAGCTCTGCCTCCTGAGCTAAGGTGTGGGCTATCACATCTGCTAACCTCTGGCCTCTTCTTCCAGCCCAGCTCCACAGACCAATGCAGTAGCTCCAGAACCTCTCAGCCAAGCCCCAAAGAGAAAGAGAAGACGCAGAGCAGCAGCAGGTGGCAGCACACAGCCAAGCACATAGGCACTGAGTGCCCCACAGCCAGCAGAATCATCCTAGTGGGGACCCTGCTCATCTGGGAGAGACAGTGATATCCTGGCACTCTGTCCTTCACTGGACAGTCCTCCCAGTCTTTGCTTCACAAATAAAGGGCAAACTCAGATTTATGACAGATCACAGTTTTATTTTTAAATGACATAAGCAAGAACAATCTCACATTCATACTAAAAATCTCAGCTACACTCACAGGAACTCAGTCTGTGGTGGGAAGCCCCAGCCTCCCTGCCCCTGTCCAGTGTGAGCACGGACAAATGTGCTCACACACCGAGGCTATTCCAGGACGCCTCTTCTGGGGTCCTGGATACAGGCCTGCTGTGGAGCTGAGGTAATTAGCTCAGACTGAATTGCAGGGAGGCCCCTTCCTTACCTGAGGCACAGGTAGAGGCTTCGTGTTCAGACCCCCACCTATCCCCATCCTCACAGGCATTTGGGACTTGAGGTCCAGCTCTTCTCCAGCTCTACAGAACCCAGCCTAACCCCTGCCATAAAACATTCAATCCCAGTCACAAAGGGAAGGGGACCAGTTACAGCTATATCACACTGTTTATAAAATAAGAATTACACTTATACGACATGTCTAGAGGAGCTCTGTCCCCTCAGGAGAGCTGCTGGGGGCGGCTATGAACCCCTCCTTCACAAAGGCATAACTATACAACTAATTCCTACTATCCAATAGCATTTATACACCTCAGTGAACCAAGCTTGAAGGAATTTAAAAGGCAATTTAGCTTAAATACAAAAATAAATTTTTATTTTGTTAAAAAATGTTTAAATATTTTTAATTTAGACACACGCATTCATACTTCTCCCAAAGAGGATGGACATGGCAGCCAGGCTCTGGGGCCAGAGGGTGTGGTATAGTTTTGGAAGGAAAGACAGGCTAGATAGGACCCTTTTGAGAATACAGCTAAGGACTCTAAACGTGTAGCTCATTAATCTCCAAACACAGGCAGAAGATGCTCTGGCCTGCGTGGGTTATGTGGGAGAGGACCAACAGAGGGAAGTCTTTGCTCCCAACAGGCTCCATCCCCTGGGCTGCCAGCCCTTAAGTCAAAACACTATTGAGAATTCAGGAGTCAGCACTGTGGCTGTCACGCGGTGCCACTTTCAGCATTCAATTAGCTAGGCCCGGGAGAGCCCAGGTGATATCAAGTCCGGCATTACCAACATGCCGCCACACATACGATTCAGTTCTTCCTCCAAACTCGATTCAAGGAGCGACACACACTAACATCAGACAAACACAGTACAAGGCCTGGAAAATACAATCCCGGAGAGGCAAACTGGCCCGTGGGGTGGTGGGCAGGTTAAGAGGCAGCTAGAAGCAGTGGTGGGCGGTCTGGTCTACCTGCCCCAGGACTTCCTGGAGCAAACTTCTCCCCTGGCTCTGCCAGGCTAACAGTCTTGAGCCACCAACCTTTTAGAGGCTGGATCAGCAGAGAGCTGAAGATAAAACAGACTTGGCAGAAGAGGCAGAACAGCGCCCACTGGGGTCTCCAAGGCAAAGCAAGATTCACTGCCATTTAAAAGGAATGAATCTCACAGAGGACCGGTGAAGGACAAAGCAGCAAGAAATAGGGAGAGACCCTGAAGGAATCAGAGGAAGAGAACCACTTCTTATGGCCAAGCCAAGCAGGCAAAGCTTAGGGACATTCCGTTTCCCCAGTCCCACCTGATGTGTATTAGGGATCCAAGTGGGTGCAGCAGAGATGGTGCCCAAGGAAAGGGGGAGGCTGCCTAGGTTACACACTAAACAAGCGCTGGGGCAGCAAGAGGACACTATGTACAGATGTTTTTTTCAGTTCTCCAGCCTAACCAGTGTGACTGTTCAAGTAAAGTAACGGGCTTCTGCCCCTCCCTGGGGCACTCGCTTCCTCTAGAACAGAAAGGGCCAGGCTGCCACTTCCACCCTGGCGACAGGCTGGGTTTGCTATGGAATTTGAAGGGTCAGAGGCTCTTCCTAGCAGGTGCTGAGGTCCAGATTCAGGCAAGGGATAGGGAAGTGGAGACAAGAGGCAGGCTACTTCTTGCGGGTGTGCTGCCTTCGGGCCTGAAGTCGCTGTCGAGCCCCTGGGGTCTTGGATCCCGCGCCAATGGAAAACGAAGGGGCTGCTGATCCTGAAAAGAGTTAACAAGACCTTATCAGGGCAGCTGCCACCACAGAAAATGTGCTGGTGCCTTGATCTGGGAAGTCAGTCAATAGCAGAAACCTAAGTGTTCCACTAGGGCTTCTGAAGCCACTGGGAGCCTTCACAGCTCTGGGCTGGAGAGATGGCTCAGCAGTTAAGAGCACTGGCTGCTTCTTCCAGAGGTCCTGGGTTCAATTCCCAGCATTAACATAGCAGCTCACAACTCCCCTGTTCTAGGGAATCTGACACCCTCACATAGATGGCACATAAAAATAAATAAAAAACACCAGCACTTGGCTCCTCAAATACTTGAGTTTCCTGAGAAGACAACTTTTGCTGTCTAACTTCTCTGGACCCTGAGAGCCAGCAACCCACTATACTCCTAATCACTCCTCATGTTAAGGGACAAGGATGCCATGCTGGCAATAGACTGGCTGCTTACCAAAAGGTCCAACTCCAACAAAGCCTTGGGCAGGTGTTGAAGAGGCCCCAAACGAGAGGCTGCTGCCTGCGGTGCCTACTCCTGGGGCAGGGGCACTCTGCCCAAAAGTAGGTGTGGATGTGCCTAAAGAGGAAAGACCAAAAAGTTAAAGAGACTAGACTGTTATCAGGCCTATCCTCCAGCACCCAGAGCTGATGAAGCCAGCCTCTGCCACCCCTCCATTACACAACTGCAGTGAAATGTAGGGCTGTCAGGTTAATCCCTCCCTCTCACTCATCTTGTAGAGTCCCTCTTATTCCCAGAATGCCCTGTGGGAATGGCCCCTGTTCTGCTGTGTCTCAGGCCTGTCTTGCTCTGATGCTACTTCCAGAACACTTCCCTCCTACCTCAAACACCCAATTCCTTTGTTTTGCTATTTTTGAGACTGAGTCTTCTGCTATGTAGCCCAGGTTGGCTTTCAAATCTCCAACCTCCTGCCCCAGCGTAAGTGCTGGGACGACAGGCATACAATACCACACCCAGGCCAATGCCTGAGGTTCAGGTCCCAGGCTCTTATTAACAGTTCTGGTCCTTTGGAGGTCACCTGTCGATCAATCACCTCCCTCCCGAAGAATCCTGAATCATCACCCTCCCTATCACCATTCTTAAGTGACTTCACGAGATTCATGACCTTTTAGTGCTAGCGACACATACACACGAACTTGCTGGAGTGTTATCTGTTGTGTATGTATCTGCACCAGAGTAGTACCCATCTATGGGAGTGTACAGAAGCAAAGGTTGACACTGGGTGTCTCTGGAGTCTCTCACTAGCCTGGAGCTGGCTATTTTGGCTAGACTGACCATAGAGTTCATGGGCTCTGCCTACCTCCACACAGCCAGCATTGGGATTACAGGTTACCACTGCCTCACCAAGTTTTTTAGCATAGAAGACTGAACCCAGATTCTCACACTTGAAGTATCAAGCACTCTGACTACTGAGCTGTCTCCCTAGTTACATCCACCCACTTAATCCACAGGCCCCCCAAGCCTCTGCAAGCTGCATCAACATGCCTTCCACTGTCTCTCATTATATCCCTTTTCTCATCTTCCCAACAACTCACTCAACAGGCCTGCCTCCTGCCCTGGGCCATCTTCCCCAACTCACCAGAGCTTCTCTCCTATTTACCCAAGAAGTCAGCGGCTCTTAGGGCCAAAATCCACCCTCTATACAGCAGATGAGCCCTCTTCCCCCTTAAGCTTGAAATTCTATTGTGACTTCCCTGGACATTTAAAATCAGACAGTGAATCGTGGCTATGACCAACCTTGCACTCTGCCAGCCTTGCAATCTCCAGCCAATCTTGCCTTATTCTCTGCTCATAAACCCACCATTCCTGCTTCTGTCTCTATGCCCTGACACTACCCTCCCTACAGCCTGCAGTGAGTGTGTGTCTATCACTGTAGCAGCTGGAAAGATGAAGTATGAAGATCTTGAATCTGAGGGCAGCCAGGGTTACACTAGGAAACAGTCTCTCTCTCTCTCTCTCTCTCTCTCTCTCTCTCTCTCTCTCTCTCTCTCTCACACACACACACACACACACACACACACACACACACACACACACTAAACAAGGAGGCAGTGAGATGGCTGAGTGAAGGCACTTGCAGCACAAGCCTGGTGACCTGAGTTTTAGTCTCACAATTGAAGTAAGAGGAAAGCAGAAAACCAACTTCATAAAGTTATATTCTAAGCCCTATCTGAACACCATGGTAATTCGCAGGCACACACAGACGTGCGTGCACATACACACTGTAAATTACAACAGCTGGGGAGATGGCTTGGTGACTTAAGAGTGCTTCCTGTGCAAGCATGAATAATCATATAGAATAAAAAAGCTAAGGATGACTGTATACACCAAACACATGAACCACAAACATCATTTCCTTCCATTCATGAACCTAGATTCAATTTCCAGCAACCCCATGGCAGCTCACAGGTCCCAGGGATCCAGCACCCTCTTCTGACTGCTGTAGGCACCAGCACACATGTGGTACACAGACATAGGCATGGCCAAAAGACCCATACACAGATCTGTCTTTTAAAGATTTCTTTTTAAAGTGCATGTGTGCATACAATGAAGTGCCTGTGGAGGCCAAAAGGAGGCAGCAGATACTTGAAGCTGCAGCTATAGACAGTTGACAGGTACTTGATGTGGGTGCTAGAACTAAATTTGGTCTTAAGTCTTACCCACTGAGGTATGTCTCCAACCCTCCAGAAAGCTTTCCCGACTACATGGCTCCCTCACTAGTCTGGATTGCCAGTTGGCCTATAACAATGCAGACAGACTAGTGTGCACTAACCCTTAACAGGTTTGCCAACTTACCTCCAAACACAGGCTTGCTTTCTGGTGTGCTGCCCACACTGAAGGCGAAGGGTGAGCTCTGGCTGGGTGCACCTAGGGTGTTCTGACTCAGACTTCCCCCAAAGGAGGTGGTGGTGCCCGTGGTCCCGCTCTGTCCAGATCCAAAGCTGAAAGTCCCAGAGGAGGAGCTGGTGCCTGGGGTAGCAGTGAGCCCAAAGGCTCCACTGGCAGCAGGGGCTGCTGAGCCACCGAATGTGAAGGGGGATGGCGTGGAGCTGCCAAACAGAGAGCTGCTGCTCCCACTGTTGGTGGTCTGTGTGGTGGCGACGGCGGCACCAAAGCCAGATGTGGTGGCTGACCCAAAGGAGAACACGGGTGTGGTGCTACCAAAAGCTGGCTGAGTGCTGGCAGGGGTGCCAAAGGTGGAGGCCGCAGCTTTCAAGCCCCCGAATGCTGGCTGTACAGCACTGCCAAAGGTGGCTGGGGCTGGGGCTGGGGCTGCTGATGGGGCTGAGGCCACGGAGTTGCCAAAAGTGAAAGAGCTGCCAAAACTTGGGGCAGGTGCTGGCTTGGTGGCCCCGTCGGTGGCTCCAAATGTGGGCTGTGGGTTGGCTCCAGGGTAGGCTGGGAGCGCAGGTTTGGCACCGGAGCTAAAGGGAATGTTGAAGGTGGGGGTGACAGTGCTGCTGAAGGTCAGCGTGGGCTGGCTGGTGGTGGCAGGGGCCGAGGTGGAGGTGGTGAGGGTGCTGCCGAAACCACTGAAGCCACTGCTATTGCTGGCAGCAGTCTGGGCAGAGCTGGCAAGGGGCTGGCTAAAGGAGGCGCTTGCTGCAGATGCTGCTGGGGCAAGGGGCTTGCCGAACTGGAAGATGGAGGTCAGCGCTGGGGCGGAGCTGGAAGTAGTAACAGCGGGGGCTCCCCCGAACAGAAGAGTCTGGGAGGTGGACGTCATGGTGCTACTAGCAGTGCTCGCTGCAGTGGTCACGCCAAAGCCAAACACAGGTTTTGAGGCAGAGGCTGTGGTGCCAGAGGCCACCGTGGAGGTGGCAGTGCCCAGGCCAGTGAAGAGAGGAGCTGATGTGGCTGTGGTGGTGGCTGGAGCAGTTGTCTGCTTCAGGGAGAAGGGAGTTGACAGGGGCATGGCTGTAAATGCCTCCAGTCTGTCAAAAATGGGCTTGAAAGTGGGAGCTGTAGTGCTGGCCGTCGTGGGGAGGGCAGTGCTGGATGAAGCTGCAGTGGAGGCTGAGGAGCTAGCTGGCAGGGGGCTATCACTCTCACTTTTAGGTGTGGCTGGAAAAATGGGCTTAAACATGGGAGAAGCACAGGCTGGCCCAGGAGTGGCAAGGGAGGAGGAAGAGCTGGCAGGCGGACTCAGCATCCCAAACAGCATGCTGGGCTTCGGAGTCGGGGAGGGAGCTGTGGAGACTGGGGTGCTGACAGACTGCTCAGCCTGAGAGACTCCAGGAGACTTGGTGTCAGTGAATGGTGTTGTAGATGAAGCAGAAGCCAGCCCTAGGAAGGTGGCTGTAGGTTTGGAGTCTGAGGAGGTGCTGGCTAGGGGCCCTGTCAGTGGTGATACAAGAGGGGCCAGGAGGCTGGGTGTCTTCGGAGGTGAAGGGGCTGCAATTGTTGCTGCCTCAGCAGGTTCTGGGAAGAGAAGGAAGTGAGGCGAGTCCTGAGGATGCCTGAGAGTGGCATCAGCATGCCTGCACCCTCCAGCAACCACCACCACACCAGTACTCAAGATGTTTGTGATCTCAGATTCCATTCAAGACAGAAGGGAAGGCAGGGGAGCCTAACTGGGGCTGCCCGTGTGACTATGAAGGAAAATGTTACTTCTGCAACTCTGCATTTCCTTACCTACATGTGCCTGTTCATTGACAAAGACCCATCATAGTTACCAAGCCAGCAAAGCAGGGTCATGCCTGCACTCTAGTGTGAGAAGTTACACAGGATGTCCATGTGTGTTAGCATGAAGGTACTAGCTGGCAAGGTTCACCAGCCTTACCCAGAGAGAAAGGGATTTCAGTTATTCCAGGCTTGGGGTCCAGAAAGCTATAGAGACCTTACATGGCAAATCTTGGTCATACTGTTCACACCTCCCAAGGAAGACAATATTCTCAATTTATTGATGATACACACTCAGGAGGCTAGGGTAGCTGCCCTTGAATCACGAACCCACTATTACAGCCTACCTCCTATGCTTCCAGACGGGGGCATTCTGAATCCCTGAACTGACTGCATACTCCCGTCAGGTCAAAAGCCTGTAATTCCAGGGCACACTGCTCTGCTTACCTGAGGATGATGGGGCTGGAGACTCCTGCATCTTCTTCAAGCTCTCCAACAGTGGGTTAGAGCTGGGAGCTGGGAGTGAGGCTGAGGGAGCAGCAGGGCCCACGGTAGGCAGGGTGAATGTGAAGGGAGGGCTGGTGGCAGGGGGGTTGTCAGCGGCTGAGGTGGAGGCATCATCTGGAGAGGAAAGACAAGCTTTTTACACGGGAGGCCCTTCCCTGACCTCACTGGTGGCTCACGGCCGGTGCTCCAGCACTCGGGGAGTGCAGGCAGGACTACGAATGGGAGCCTAACCAGTTACACAGTGACACTATTTTCACAAACAACAGAACTTCCATGTCCCATGAGAAAGTATTGGTGACAGTTCCTGGTAATAATAAGACCCCAGGTGGAATCAGGGAGAACAAAGTCCAAGAGCTGGTTGTAATGGCAGCCATCTGTAACCCTACACTTTGGATGCTGAAGCAGGAGGAGGAGTATGACTCTGAAGATAATCTTGGATAATGAGACTCAAAACTAAATGGAAAATCAAGTATTCTACAACTTCTCTTCCCAGGAAACAAACACTGCCCCTGTGTGGAGCATGCTGCGCTGCAGTGGGACAGCCTTACCTGGCTTGTCCTCCAAGACCTTGTTAAACCACTGCAGTGAGGCTTTCCTCTCCATGTCCAGGTCTTCAGCAGTGATGGAATAGCCGAGCTCAGGGGGTGGAGGCTGCCCAAGAAAGCAGAGACAGGTTAGGCCAACCCCTAGAAGCTGGAAAAACCTGCCCCAGACTCTCTGAGAGTAAGAGCTGGGAAGGATGGACAAGACCTACCAAGGTGAGCTGGTCCCCTCGCCGGGAGGGCAGCAGCTGAATCTTGCGTTTGCGTTGCCCCGAGCTGCCAGGTGTAGGTGGGGAAGTCCACAAGCTCTGCTGCTTCCCAGTGGCTGTATCTGTAACTACAGACAGAAACCCAGGGTTGCTGGCCTCCCTACTCAAGGACAAGACAGTTTTATTGGAAGAGATCACTTCCTGAAAGTTCCTGCAATGTCATTCCAAAGGTTCACACAACTGCTTCTGGGACAGCTGTGACCCCAGTCCTTAGAGCCCAACACTGCTCATGGCCTGGTAGTCCTCACATTCTGTGGTGGACTGTGTGCTGCCTTTCTCCGAAGGGTTAGACTATCTTCCATGCCCCACACAGAGCAACACGGTTAACTTCCACTGCAGATGCTACGCTCGGGCCCCATGGCTTCTCTACTTACCCTTTTCTCCTGGGGACTCCTTGTCTGTCACCAAGGGAGCTGATGAACTGGACTGCTGACATGGCTCCTCCTCTCTGTGGGGATTGTGAAAGCTAAATTTTATCTGAGAATGCCTGGAGGCAGCATGGCACCTCATGCACACAGTTGCACACTTCTACAAGGGCGAAGTCTAGAAAGACCACGCCTCTAGGTGTAAAGACCACGCCTCAAGGTGTCAGCATGTCACCATGCTACAGTTCTTGTAGAGACAAAGGCAGGCAGTTGACAGAGGCCATGAGCAACCAGCCTTTAATCAAATAGAGAACAGGGATCTGCAAAGCTTTACTCAGAGCCTGGCCCCAGACTGCATCCTCAGGCTCTAATAGTGGATTAGTGCTAGAAGCGAGGAGTGACGCTGGTGAGAAAGCAGGCCCATGACAGACAGACAGACAGACAGACAGACAGACAGACAAAATAAAAAAGGCTGGGTGGCAGGTGGGGCCAGACACAGACAGACCTGATCCCCGAGGGAGCTGAGCTCCAGTGAAGGGTGAGCTGAGGCCAGGCTCCCTGCTGACCCGGTCCACTGTTCACCACTCCCACTGGAGTATAAGACAGAGAAGGGACCCCAACCATCAGCTGCTCACACTGTAGGACAAGGACACAACTCTCTAGCAGGCACTTTCTGCTCCTCTACGGTTGGACTCTTTGATTTGCTGAGTCAGAGAAAGCAGCCCAACAGCTACTCTCTAGTAAGCCCACTGCCCCGTCCACACAAAGCGACCAGAAGGGAACGGGGATAACCTTGTCTTCTTGGCTGGCCTCTCTGGCGTCTGGGAGCGGGAGGAGGCTGGGCTGGAGAAGGGAGATGAGGTGGGACCACTCCTCTTCCACAGCTGCAAGTCAAGGAGAGACACATCTGAGACGATTACTGACAATGCCAATGCGGCTATGCAGGCAGATAACTGAGCTGGCCAGGCAGAAAGGCACACACCTTTAATCCCAGCACTAGGGAGGCAGAGGTGGGTAGATTTCTGTGAGTTCAAGGCCAGCCTAGTCTACAGAGTGAATTCCAGAACATCCAGGACTACACAGAAAAACCCTGTCTCGAAAAAAGAAAAACAAAAAACCAAAAAAGCAAGAAAACAAAAAAATAAGAGACCACATCTCAGCCGGGCAGTGGTGGCGCACGCCTTTAATCCCAGCACTTGGGAGGCAGAGGTAGGCGGATTTCTGAGTTCGAGGCCAGCCTAGTCTACAAAGTGAGTTCCAGGACAGCCAGGGCTACACAGAGAAACCCTGTCTCGAAAAACCAAAAAATGGTGTAGTAAAAAGTACACCCTCTATTTTTGTAGATTCTGACATTCCATGAATATGAATATTAAAAAATACAAGCTGGACATAGTGGTGCAAGCTGAAAACCTAATACTTAGGAGGCAGAAGCAGGAGGATCAGTACTAGTTCAAGCCTAGCCTGAGCTTCAGGACAGCCAGGGATACATGAGACCTTGGCTCAAAAACTAAAGCAAACACAAAAGGTAACTGATGTACCTGCAGGAGCCTGTGCAGTTCCTAGTGTCAATACCAATACTGAATCCCAAGTGTGCCTGACAGTGGAGCTGCCTGGCTTCCCTACTTATGGACGCTAACTAACTAAACAAGAATGACAACTACTGCATGTATCAAAAATGACACTAAATTCTAGTTGCCTATAAATCTTCTTTATGTCCCAAACTGAACAAACCCTTTCAACTAAATCAGTACCATTTACTACACTGTTATTCGCTGGTCCATCTGTAGGTTGCTCTGTTTGTACCAGGTTTGCTTTCTGTTTATTTGCTACTGAAGGCTTTGTATTCTGGTTAGCCTAGACACAGGCTCAGTGCAAAGCAACAGAGGGTGGGCTGCATCTCTTTTTTTGTTTTTGTTTTTCGAGACAGGTTTTCTCTGTGTAGCTCTGGCTGTCCTAGAACTCACTCTGTAGACCAGGCTGGCCTCGAACTCAGAAATCCGACTGCCTCTGCCTCCCTCTTTAAGTGCTGGGATTAAAGGCGTGCGCCACCACTGCCCAGCTTTTTGTTTGTTTGGTTTTTTGGTTTTGGGCTGCATCTCTCGCCCGTGGCCCTGACACATACCTGTGAGATGCCACGGGTGGAGCTATAGGAGCTGGTGATGGCATTGCGGCTGGAGCTGGGGATGCCTCCTGTGCATATACTTGTCAGGGAGCTCACAGAGGAGGTGCGAGACCGTTTGTTCAAGTGGTCATCTGAGCTCTGGGAAGCCAGACTTCTCTTCAAGGAGCCAGGCCTAACAGAAAGAAGAAGTGTACATACGCTACTGCAGGTGTGTTGTTCTGTTATTTTCTCCATGGTGCCACACACCTTTCTGAATAAGCCTGGAAGAGCACAATGTCCTGCGCATGGCGCTATCAGCAGATGATATGGCTGCCTGCATCAGACAAAGTGACTGGGTAAAGCACAGCATGGGAAACACAAACAGGAAGGGTTAGCCCTTGACTGTGGCATCATGGGGGCAAAAGTTTAACACCTGTCAATGATCCCTCAATGAAGCTGCTAAAAGAAAAATCAGAGTTGAGCCTCCAACCAAAAGAGAAATCTCCCATAATCCTTTTCTGTCGACCTATGTTACCTATCCCTGCTATGGTCTGGTCCTCTTACCTTTCCCAGGGCAACCCACATCAAGTGCAAAGCAGTTCCCTGACAACTGTAGCCAAGTGTGCTTCTTCTTTCCCCTGCACAACCTGCTGCAGCAGAGCCAGGCTTTGTCCCCTCCTCCCACTAGCATGCCATCATCTTGGTTAGCTCCCAGAGACCTGTGCTTCCTTGAGACAGTCCTCTAGGCTGGAGCTTTCAAAGCCTCCTCTCCAGCCTTTCCCTGTTGAAGGTCTTTCATCCCTCGGTTGTCTACAGTGTGTGCAAGTCTCCCACAGTGCAGTACAGTGAGCAGAACGCAAGGCTTGACGAAGCCTTTTCACCACACTCGAACCCATTTCCACGCAAACTTTCTCTCACACATTTTAAACTCAAATGTAGAGGCATTCCACATCACCACATGTACTGCATGTACTGCAGCAGCCTGTGATCCATTTGTGGAGGATGGAACCACTGTACCATGTTAGTGACATAGAGTGAGCTGGAGCAAGCATTAGACACTGACTGCTTTATTCAGTGGTTCAAGGAAAGCACTGCTAACCACCCATTTCTAAGCTCCACTTCACTTGCTACTTGGAACAGAATACCTGGAAAGCCAACAGGCTGATGCCCTTAAACCTCAACACAAAGCTGACACCTGTCAACTATAGTGCACCTTTAAAACGGCCTGACTATTCCTCTGAGTCTGTAAAACTGCACTCGCTCGCTCATCCCACCTCATAGTTTAGAGGAGCAGATGAGACTACGAACCGGCCGAGGAGCAAGGTCTTTTAGGAGCAGTCTCGGCTTCAGTCAACCAGTGACTACAGGTATCAGAGTGCTTACTCCAGGAAGATTACCACAAAACTAACTAGCACAATATATACACAGTTGTTATATATAGTCTGCAACATTAGCACAATATATATATAATTATATAATTATGTAAAATGTCATTAAACACGAGCCTTCTGGGTATTTCACTCATATTAATGGAAAAAACTGAAAAGAAACTGGAGAGGAAACATCTAGTCATGGTAACTGGAAAGCCGCAGATCAGCGAGTGATGTGGACACGGGGCAGCCGCAGTCAGAGCCACTTTTCCTAAGCAGCAGCACCCCGTCACTGAGGGTCTCACTTACTTAGGCACAAAGGCAGCAGGGACTCCGTTGGCCACAAGGGGCTCGAATGCTGAATGTCCACTCCCACTGCTATCATGGCGCCTGTAATAAATCAAAAAAGTCCTCCATGAAACAGTGTGCCTGTCCTCCCAACCCTTTCATTCCCTGGACCTTACACAGTGGAACGAGAGAACTGACCCTCACAAACTGTGCTCTGACGGCCATGTGGGAACCAACGCACATACAAACATGTAAGAAAACTGAAAGCATTTCTTCATATTCCTGGCCCAGCACCACCTCTATAGAGTATATGTTTCATGCTAAACAAGAAAAAATTTGTTTTAAACCATTCAGTTCTATAAATACATTACTAGAAGATTGACCTGGTAACTAAGGAACAATCAAAAATCTCCAAAATGCCTCAACTATTCAGGCTTACCACAGGAAGAAAAAACATTTTGATTCAAGCTCTTGTTATTCTGTCCATACTACACCATTACATACTACATAGCCTCAGGCTGTCTCTAAACTTCCAATCTTTCTGGCTCAGCCCTCCATGGTGCTGGGGTTACAAGTGCCAGTGACCATGCCCCACACACTTACCAGGTTTTTAGTGGTTAATTTTATATCAAGATGTTACAATCATAAGTTTAGCTACATTACAGGTAGCAATTCACATAAATCCAATGCTCCAAAGGCTTAAGAAAACCCCTATACATCTCACACAGAGGGTACACACAGTGTCAGTGATCACTGCTACATTGCAACTACAGGAAAAAATACCAAATCCTCAGCTACAGGTGCACCAGGGTCGCAATACAACAGTTGTCATTTCCTCCCTGGCCACTGGCTGTCATTCCTGCTTAGCTACAGGGTGTCAGCACAACTGCATACTTGCCATTCCTGCAACTCATCTAATATCCTTCAGTCCATAACACACGTGCCATTAAGATTTCCCTACCTAGTGTGAGGCATGGCAATACGCACATATAATCCTAGCACTTGGGAGGCTATGGCAGAATGATTATGAATTCCAGTCTAGCCTGGACAACACAGTGAATTACAAGCTGGCCTGGGCTATAAAAACTCTGTCTCAAAAATAAGTCAAGAGCAAAATCTCCTTCACTTCCTTTTGTCATCCAGTATTGGAAATGGTCAATTGAAAATCTGTCAGCGCCGGGCAGTGGTGGCACATGCTTTAATCCCAGCACTTGGGAGGTAGAGGCAGGTGGACTTCTGAGTTCGAGGCCAGCCTGGTCTACAGAGTGAGTTCCAGGACAGCCAAGGCTAAGAGAGAAACCCTGTCTCGGAAAAACAAAACAAACAAAAAACAACAACAAAAATCTATCAGCTATGAGTAGTCCAGGCAAATATAGTTATTCTTCTTAGGTGTGTGATATACCCTGTCCTAAAAGAGGCCTCCTCACATTTCTAACACTGTCCTTCCATCTCTCATACACTTATAATCTGTAATTACCTTGTTAGCCATTTAAATAAATAGCCTTGCAAGGAATGTTGGCACATGGAGAGACTGCCCTTAAACTCTGAGACAGCCTTATCTAGATAGCAAGAGGCTGGCCAGGACTACAGAGCAAACCCATCTCAAATACACCCATCCCAGTAAAATACAGTGGGGTTGGAGAGCTGGGTCAGTGTGAGTAGGGTGATGGCTTCAATGCTATCCTGGGTTCACACTGCAGGAGAGAACCAGTTCCTTCATGCTGCTCCCTGGCTTCCACATATCTTCTGTGGCAAGTGTGTTCACCCTCTGGACCCCCTCTCCCACACACAATTAAATGAATACAATGTAATTTTAAATTTCAGAAGTTGAGGCTGGAAAAAATGGCTCAGTAGTTTAGAGCACTGGATGTTTTTGCAGAGGAGCCAGGGTCAATTTCCAGCACCTACACTAAGGCTCACAATTATCCATAACTCTAGTTTCAGGAGCTCTGAACTTCTGAACGCTTCTGAACTTCATGGGCACCAAGCATATAAAAAAATTATATTAAAATTTAAAAACCCAACCCCCTACACCTACTTCTATATACGTGTGTGTATCTGCTTATGTATACATGTCAACACACAAATCTGTCTGCTTTGGAAATCCCATATGGAGGAGGAGTAGGGCCTAGCACACAGTAGGTGCTTGATAAGCATTTGTTGAATTACAAAAAAATGCAGGGGGCTGGGTGTATGGTCAGCGGTATAGCCTCTGCCTAGAACTGTACACTGAGGAACTAGGAGGCTGTGCTTGGCAGGCGAACACTTGCATAGCATGTAGCAGCCCCAAGTCTCTTCTCCAGGACCACAAAACAACCACCAAGTAAAACAAAGGTCCTGCATCTTCCAATGACTCTCGTCAACCGTCCCTCTGCACACTCAGGAAGCTGCCATCTTTATTCTCACTAAGTTCTCATATACTAAAGAGGAAATTGGTTCTGCTCATCACTGACAGACCTATTAATGCCTTTTATTCAACAACACTATTAGTATTTAACTCAAGCAACAACAAAAACAAACAGAACTACACAATTACAGGGGAAAACTTAGCACATTTTACTTTTGAAAATAAAACTTAACGGATTAGTATCCCAGGCAGATAGCTGGTCACACAAGCTGAGATAAAAGGGCCCAGGAGTTCAAGGCTAGCTCTGGTAGGAGTAGGGAATTCCCTAGCTCGGGCCACAGAGTAGAACACTGGGAGGGGAAGGGTGAATTGGGTTGGGTGGGTGGCGGGTGAGGGCCACAATGCCAATGCAGATTTAAGTGCAGAAGGACTGAAACTTACCTAATCCGTGCCTTAAGAGGTTAACAGTATTAAAGCCATTACTACCAGCTGCTCCAAGGCTCAGACTGGAGCTGGCGTCTACACCTCCACGGTAATCACACTTAAATTCTCTGGAGTCCCCCTCCCCGGGAAGGCAATTTAACACTACTGAGACCGCCGTTACCTTCTCTTGTTTTCCTGGCCTTCAAGGTGCAGCTGGTCTTCCTCTGCCGCTGTCCTTTTCTTCTTTTCCTTGAGGGCATTCAGCACAGTCTCCTTCGCACAAGGGTCTGGGGCATTACTTGATGTTGAAGACAGTGTTGTGTCGAGTATCTGCTCTGGCCTATAACCAAAGACAATATTCTAGAGACAGGATATTTTAACTACCATGCATGTACAGAACAGAAACCAGAAGCTAAACGACAAGCAAGACCTTAACTCATCTACGAGTAGAAACTATCATGACTCCTAAGTCAGGCATGGTGGCTTGTGCCTTTAATCCCAACAGTGAGAAGCAGGAGGATCATCCTGAGTTTCGGGACAGCTTGAGCTACTCAGTCAATTTTAGGCCACCCTGGTCTATGAATGTGTGTGTGCGCGCACGGGCGCGTGCTGGAGAGACAGACTGAGAGTTAAACAATCACAGGGACTAGAGTTCAGATCCAGGACCCATGCAACCATCCAGGTATCCTGCATACCCTATAAACTCAGCTCCCAGGGAAAAAGGACAGCTGGGGCTGGAACAGCTATGGAAACATGAGCCTCAGGTTCAGAGAGAGACTCTGGCCCGAAAGGAGAAAAGTGAAAGCAATAAGAGTCCTGAGGCCTTCTGGTCTCCAAACATAGGTACAGGTGCTTACTCGCACACACAAGTTTGTACACACACACACACACACACACACACACATACTCACATTGGTGATGGAAACAGCTTGCTGTCTGGAGGGGCAATCCTCACTGTCACTGGGCTGCACACCATCCTGGAGTTCCGTGCGGACAGCACGGCCTTCTTATGGCCACCATTCCAGCAGACAGTTGGAAGTGCCCCAAGCAAGGAATACTGGGCTTGCTGAATGGGATATCGTCTTCGGGGTGTTATGACAAACCGACTGGATAAAGGCCCACAATCTCTGAGGAGAACAGGAGACAGACACATGGTACAACCACAGTCCTAAAAGAACACCAAATTTAACTGACGGCAGAAACAAGAGGCATTAACACTTCTCTTCCAGAGAATATCAGCTTCTCTCTTATTTTCTGATAGTGCTAGTCATGGAACCCAGAGATGTGTGCATGCTAGACAAAGCACTCTGTGACACTAACAGCTCAGATTTTACATTTCTCTAAACAACAGGAAACATAGCATTTTTATGGCAAATTTCTCCCAAAGGCAGAAAATATCAGTTGTTTAATGGCTGTCTCTACCACAGACTTCATCAAATTAAGATGGAAACCAAAAACCTTGCCCACACAGGTAATTCAGAAGAAAACCACATGCAGTTGGAGTGTGTAGGAATAGTTTTTCCCCACTAACTTGTGTTCACTAATCACCAATACACAGCAAAAAACCAAACATTAACAGGTATTCATCACCTCAACTATGCAGACTTATCAAGGCCAGTGAAATGTCTTCCAAACCTGATGACCTGAGATCGATCTCAGACTCACATGGAGGGAGAAAAATGACTCCAGCAAGCTGTCCTCTGATGTCCACATCCATATGCAATAAAAAAAAAAAATGCTTTTACCCAGAATCTGGGCTGAGTGCAGTGGAGCACACCTGTAATGCCAGCACTTAGTAGGTGGAGGCAGGAGAATCTGCAGTCCAAAATCACCATCACCTACAGAGTGAGTTCAAGGGACAGCTCAAGCTACATGAGATCCTATCTCAAAAAAAAAAAAAAAACAAAAACAAAAACAAAAACCAAAAACCCAAATGCTAGGGAATGGATATTGTGCTTGCTTGCCTGCTAAGAATGAAGCTGTGGGTTCGATCCCAGCACAGCATACATCATGGTGCGAACCTGCAATCCTGTCCGTGAACTCCTCACCCAGAAGGTGGAGGAAGGAGAATGAGTTCAAGGACAGGCTCAGGCAAAGAAAGGGTTTGAGACCAGACAGCCTATGCCACCATATACCCTACCTTTAAAAAGAAAAGGGGTAAAGAGAAAGGAGAGTAATGGGAAAAAATGAGAAGGGGGAAAGGGAAGGTGAGTTAAATTGGATTTTCAGGTTGAGCCCCAGGTTAAATCAGCAGCCGCAGAGACCCACCCTGGGAAGATCGCCGGGCTTACCGGTGGGGTGGCCTCCGGGAGGGTCGCAAAAGTGGGGTGGGGAGCGCGGGGTAAACGTGGTGGACTCGCTGGGCCGCCGCCGCCGGCGGGGAGCGTGAGGGTGGGCGGCGCCCCGGCCTGTCCCTAGGGTCCTGCGGGAGGGCAGGCTCGGGCGGGCCTGGCTTGCCCAGGTAGCTACCCATGAGTAATAGCTCAGCGGGGTCGGGGCCTCCAAGCGGACTGCGGGGTTCGCAGAGGCTACCGTTGACTGGCGACTTGACCGGAGGCGGTGAAGCGGTGAGCGCGGGCCGCGGGTGACGGCGCGAATCGCGCACGAACGACGACAGGCCCCTCGGGCCGCGGGGTTCTCGGCTCAGGCCCCACCAGGCCGCGCTCGACCCCACGGCCAGCCAGGCCAGCGCGGCCGCCGCGGGCACTAGGTAGAGCGCGAGGCCGAGCAGCGCTAGGCCGAGTGCCGCGGCACCCGCTGGTCCTCCGCAGCCGCGGGCCCGGCCCCGGCCTTCCCGTACGCCCAAAGGGGGCCGCCGCCGCTCGCCTCCGTCAGCCGCCGCAGCCGCCGGAGACATCGCGGCTCCGCGCCGCGGAGCGGACTTAAATATCCCAGGGTACACCGCGCCGCGCGCCGCCGCCTACGTCACTGTCCTCGACGCGGCGCGCCGGGTGAAAAGGGGAACGGCCGCAGCTGGCGGAACGCGGCGCGAGAGCCGCGTTTTGAAAAATACGGTTTAGGTAGGCGTATTGGTGCACGCCTTTCACCTCAGCACGCAGGAGGCAGAGGCAGGAGGAGTTTGAGCCTGGCCTGGTTCACAAAGAGAGTTCCAGAGCGGCATAGAGACTAAAAGAAAAAAAAAAAAACTAAAAAATAAGGAAAGAAAGAATAAAGTACAGCCCGTCTTACAGCCGGTTTTAACACTTGAGGTTTCCCTGATGCCCCTGGACTGCGGAAGAGTGGTGTTAGAAATCAAAGCACAGAGCCGAGATCGGTGACCCACGTCTGTAATCCCGACATTTGGAAGGTGAAGGCAGGGGAATCCCGAGTTCTAAGTCAACCTGGGCTACTTAAGTGAGATCCTCCCTGTCTAAAACAAAACCGGATCAATCAGACCCTGTATTGGAAAAAGTCAGTCAGGGCCTGCGTGGAGCCTCACTGTTAATCCCAGCGAGGTCAGTGTTCCAGGCCAGCTGGAGCTACACAGCAAGACCTCGTCTCAAAATAATTTTTTTAAAATGTGTTTTGCGCCGGGCGGTGGTGGCGCACGCCTTTAATCCCAGCACTTGGGAGGCAGAGGCAGGCGGATTTCTGAGTTCGAGGCCAGCCTGGTCTACAGAGTGAGTTCCAGGACAGCCAGGGCTACACAGAGAAACCCTGTCTCGAAAAAAACAAACAAACAAACAAACAACAACAACAACAACAAAAAAAAAACCAAAAACTGTTTTGCCTGAAATGTATTCTGAGATTACATTTTCACGCCACCACATCTGACTTACTCTCTTGTGTATGTAAGTGTGTGTGTTCACATCTATGTGTGCATGCCTATACACAGCGTGGAGGTTGAAGGTCAATGGCAAGTGTCTTTCTCAGTTACATTCCACTTTATTTGTTGACACAGGATCTCTCACTGAACCCAGAGCTCACCAATTTGACTAGGTTGGCCAGTCAAAAAGATCAATTTTTTTTGTGTGTCTACCTCAGTGCTTGGGATTACAGGGACTTCCTCCTGTGCCCAGACGAATGCCCCACCAATGGAACCATCTTCCCAGTCCACATTTTTTCCTTTTCTCTTTCTTTTTTCTTCTTTCTTTCCTTCCTTCTTCCCTCTCTCCCTTCCTTCTTTTCTCTCTTTGATTGTTTGTTTCTTCTTTTTTTGAGGATGATAGATTGTGCTGTCCCTCCCCAATCGAGAGCAAGATAAGACTAGACCCGGGGAGGGAAGGCTAGATGGAAGAGAGAGAAGCCGGGAAAGGCAGGGGTTAAAGTTCAGAGACAGTGCACATTGTTAATAAATACTAGCTGAACCGGTAAATGACAATGAGCAGAGTGGACACTGATTATAGTCAAGAAACAGGGTGGTCTTGCTCAGCGCCAATTTTCTTAGTTTCTGAGGTGTAATCCAGTAGGGCTTTGTTGTGTAGCGGCCACTAGAGGGCAGGCCCAGGCTTATCCATAAAGGCACAAAGCCTTACTCATCAACCTTAGTCTTACGCTGTGGTTCTCAACCTTCCTAATGCTTTAACCGCTTAATACAGTTCTTTGTGTTGTGATGACCCCCAACCATAAAGCTGTTCTAAGATGTTGCTACCTCCTAACTAATTTTGCTACCGTTGTGATTTGTAGTGTAGATAACGTTTTCCCGGTGGTCCTTCGGGGGTGGAGACCCGCAGGTTGAGAACCACGAGCCTTGTAGCCTCACTGAAGCACCGTCTAAAGAATATATGACCATCGGGCGGTGGTGGCGCACGCCTTTAATCCCAGCACTTGGGAGGCAGAAGCAAGCGGATTTCTGAGTTCGAGGCCAGCCTGGTCTACAGAGTGAGTTCCAGGATAGCCAGGGCTACACAGAGAAACCCTGTCTCGGAAAAAAAAAAAAAAAAAAGGAAAAAAAAAAAAAAAAAAAAAAAGAAAGAAAAGAAAAAAGAAAAAAAAAAAAACCAACCAACCAACCAACCTCAAGACTTGGATTTCCTAGGACCCACACATAGGTGAAATGAGAAGACCAAGTCTACAAAATTGTCCTCTGACCTACACACACCCTGGCCATGTGTGCTCCCATGCATACACAACAATAATAATTGTTTTGGCTTTGTTTTGTTTTGAGACAGGATCTTATTAGGTAGCTCTGTCCTGGAATTCATTGTGTAGATTAGGCTGGCCTTGAACTGAGAGAGTTCTACCTGCCTCTGCCTCTCAAGTGCTGAAGTTAAAAGTGTGGGTAACTGTACCCCACATAAATGTTTAAACAGGATTGCAGGGCTGTGATGCTCTGTTGCTATGGCCTTGCTGGCTCTTCCCTCCTGCCTTGTGTGGTTGCTTTGCCTTTTTCAGCCTCCCTCCATCCAGAGCTTCTTGGAGGCTCTAAAGAGAGCAGGCATAGGTAGGGTACCTATAGCACGCGATTCTCTCCAGACTTCCCTTACGTTATCTGGGGAAGAATGGGCAGATTTGGTTCTGAGATTTTTTTAAAAGTTTTTTTAAATGTTAGTTTTAGTGTGTGTGTGTGTGTGTGTGTGTGTGTGTGTGTGTGCTTTACCTGCCTACATGTATATGTACCGTGTGTATGCCTGGTGCCAGTGGAGGTCAGAAGAGGGAGTTGGAACCGGAGTTATCGACGGTTGTCAGTTGCCTGCCATGATGATGCTGGGGAAAACACCTGAATCCTCTACAAGTGCTCTTAAACGCTGAACCATCTCTCTAGCCCGGTTTTTAGGGTTTGTTGTTGTTTGTTTGTTTGTTTGTTTTGAGACAGGGGTCTAGTGTAGGTCAGGCTGGCTTCACTATATAGCTGAGGTTAAATCGAATTCCTCACCTTCTGTTTTTATCTCCTGAGTGCTGGGGTCACAGGTGTGTGACCGTAAGGGCTACCGTATCCCACCTCAAATCTGGCTTTACCTTCTTGGGGACAGGCATCAAACACGCAACTTTCTGTCACATACAGAGGTTTGAGAGGTGCAGTGATTGGCTGTTGTGTGTGCTCCAGCCTCCCTGCTCAGAGACACTTGCTGCTCCTACACAGAGAGCAGGACTAAGGTCACAGAGCATTCTTGCCTTCCGCTCCTTCTTCATAGCACCTTATAGCTCCCTGGCTAAGTCCCTCATCCTGTGCTAGCATGAAGCTTATGGCCTATTGTGCATGGGTACATTCCCTCCCTCCCTCCCTCCCTCCCTTCCTTCCTTCCTTCCTTCTTTCCTTCCTTCCTCCCTTTCTTCCTTCTTTCTCTTTCCTTTCATGCACGTGTGCCCCTGTGCATGCCCATGCTCAAGCATGTATTTAAAAGCATCTCTGACATAGGATGAGCCTTCCCTCCTCACACAGTGGTGGCAGTTGTGATACCCTTCAATTGTGATGTCGCCTCTGGCTTATGTAAAAAGTAAACTTGGTGGGCTGTGGTGGGCTGACACAAGATAGGTGAGTCAGATTCCTGCTGCCTGACCCACTGACCAGTCTGTGGTGATTCACACTTATAGTCCCAACACTTGGGAGATGAAGGCAGGGGGATCAGAAGTTCAAGGTCATCCTAGATGACATAGTTGAGTTTGAGCATAGCATTTGATACTGGAACGGGAGGACTCTGTAAAACCGAAAGTGAGGAAGAAACTAAGACATTCTCCGATAAAGAAGCCGAGGAAATGGTTTGATAGTGTAACGAGCCTTGGAAACTGCTTTTGCTACAAATCACTGACTCCTCTCTTGGAACCTACAACCTTAGGCAACAGCAGGGCGATAGATGGCTCAGCATTGTAAGTACTCAATGGCCTGTGACCTGCATTCAATCCACGTGGACGACGGCAACAACTTACCCTGGAAAGTTGTCTTCTGATTTCTACATGTGTACAGTGGCACCAAAGGAACATACACACACACACACACACAAAATTAGTTTTTCTTCTTACTTTTTTTTTTTTTTTAAGTAGAAGCAGGCAGCCAGAAGTGGTAACTCACATCTTTAATCCCAGGGTTTGGGAGGCAGAGGCAGGAGAATCTGTTAGAAGCTAGCCTGGTCTACAGAATGAGTGAGTTCCAGTACAGCCAGAACTATACAGAGAAACCTGTTTTGAAAAACAAAACAAAAAACCCCAAACCAAGACAGACAAATAAGAAGCAAACAAAAAATCGGAAGCAGGCTAAAAAAGCAGGATACCCCTGCCTCCATTTTGTGTGTCTCCCTCCACTGGAGCCACCTCCTTACCTCTGTATGTAGGTCGTCAGTCGATGACTGTACCACTCCCCTCCAACTGAACTGAGGCATCTAACTTTCAGCTGTTTAGTGTCTCAGACACCTGAAAGACGCCTAAAGTCACCAGTTATTCTAAACTTGGAACCACCTTGTACTTCAGAACAGCTGAGCATCCAAGGACAGAGCCACTGCTTGCCACCAGGGGGCACTGGCTCACTTCAGAGAGGGCTCCTGGAGCAGGCACAATCCTCTCCTGAGAACCTGTCAATAGACAAGGATTTCTTCGGGCCACTTGGCAGAAGCAGAACTCAGGCAGTGATTAACCAGACCCCACCCTGATTTTAATTATACATAGCTCGATATGGCCCCTAAACATGGACTAAGATCACTAGACCCTTTTATCTCTCTCATACATTTAAAAGTAAATAAATAAATCTGATTGTTCATTGTGTGTGGTTTTTCGAGACAGAGCTTTTCTTCTGCATAGCCCTGGCTGTCCTGGAACTCGCTCTACAGAGTGACCAGGCTAACCTCAAACTCAGAGATCTGCCTGCATCTGCCTCCCAAATGCTGGGATCGCAGGTATGTATCACATGCCTAGGCTCAGACTTTAATATACCAAGAGGTAACAAAGCCCGGGCTAAAATATGGTCCTTCCTAACATCATCTTCAGTCTCCCAGGCAATGTCATCTGACAGACTGCAGGACTGTGAGAAATCTCTTCCCGGGAGATCAAAGATATGCTTGCTTGCTATCCCTCCGAAACTGGGTTGGAATTTTTCCTGCCTCTGACTCCCGGTTGCTGCCTCACATGCTACCCACCAGTACTCTCCCTCCTCTGCAGAAACTGTAAGGATTGGAGGAGCCTTTTATTTATGTGTTTATTTAGATTTAGAGTGTTTTCCTTGCATGTATGTATGTATATCCACCACCACATACATGCCTGGGCATGAAGAGGTTAGAAGAGGGCATTGGATCTCCCAGAACTGGACAGTTGTAAGCTACCACTTGGGTGCTGGGAACTGAACCCAGGTCCTTTGAAAGAGCAGCAAAGGCTCATGAACACCGAGCCATCTTCCCAGCCCCCTGCTTTGTCTTTTAGTGTTCATTTCTTCCTGCAAAATCATGGAAACTCTATAAAGCTATTTTTATTCCCAGTACTTTACAATGCCAGGAATAGATAATTCATCTTTTCTTTTGTTCTTTTCTTCTTTTTTGTAGTTTTTACTTATTTATTTTTTCTTTCAGTATAGTGATTTTTTTTTGTTTGTTTGTTTGTTTTTTGAGACAGGGTTTCTCTGTGTATCCCTGACTGTCCTGGAACTCACTCTGTAGACCAGGCTGGCCTGGAACTCAGAAATCCACCTGCCTCTGCCTCCCAAGTGCTGGGATTAAAGGCGTGCACCACCGCCCGGTGGTATAGTGAATTTTAAAAAAAAGATTTATTTATTAATTATATGCAGATGAGCACACCACTATTGTTCTCTTCAGACACACACCAGAAGAGGGCACAAGATCCTATTACAGACGGTTGTGAGGCACCATGTGATTGCTGGGAATTGAACTCAGGACCCCTGGAAGAGCAGTCAGTGCTCTTAACCAACTCAGCCATCTCTCCAGCCCAGTATAGTGACTTTTTAAAGTTTATTTTATTACATGTAAGTAGGATTTTTTGCATCCATGCATATGTACATATGTGCACCACAGACATGCCTGGTACCTTTAAAAGGTCAGGAGAAGGCTTCAGATTCCCTGGAGCCTTGAAGTTACAGACAATACATTGTGGGCTGCCATATGGGTGCTGGGAATCCAGTCTGCTGCAAAAACAACCGCATGCTCTTAACGGCTCAGCTCATTCTTCAAGTCTTCATACGTTACTTGTATTATTATTTTTTGATTATTTTTTGATTTTGATTATTTTATTATTTTGATTATATTTTGATTATTATTTTCTTACTATCTGTAGCCCTAGCTGGCCTGAAACTTGCTATGTGTAAGGTTAATCAAGAACTCACAGAGATCCACCTGCCTCTGCTGGCCTTGAACTCACAGAGATCTGCTTGCCTCTGCCTCCTCTAAGTGCTGGGATTAAAGGGACTGACCAGAATGCTCACCGTCAGTAACATCTTAAGACAGAAAACGACTTTCATTTATATCATATGTGAGTGCTTTTCCTGAAAGCACATATAGATATCATATGTGTGCACAGTAACCCTGATGCGAGAAGAGGGTGTCAAAGCTCATGGAACGTGGAACTGAACTTACAGATGGCCATGAGCTGCCATGTGGGTTCTGGGAACAGAACCAGGATTCTCTGCAGGGGCAGCAACTGCTCTTAGTGGGTGAGCCATCTCTCCAGGCCCCAAATGTCCATGTTTTGAAGTAAAGACAAAATGGGCAAAGGAAATTATGGGCTAAGATACTGTAAGGCCCTACGAAGAGTGGACCTCACCTAAGTCTCGGGAATTCATGGCCACCCATTAACTGTAAGACACCAAACTTGATGTAATCAGCAAGAGGTATATTTTAATCAGTATACTGAGGCCAAGATCTGTAGCCCACGCAGGGGAAATGGGGTCTGACCCCGGGGCTTTGGAGACAGAGAGAATTTAAAGCCAAAAACCACAACTCGGGGGTATCCAGGGTACACAGGCACGCTAACTTGAACTCCCAGCTCAAACCTTATTCAATCTATCTTTGTGGTTTGGGGTTTTCGGTTGTTTTTGTTTGTTTGTTTGTTTTTCGAGGCAGGGTTTCTCTGTGTAGCCCTAGCTGTCCTGGAACTCACTCTGTAGACCAGGCTGGCCTCAAACTCAGAAATCTGCCTGCCTCTGCCTCCCAAAGGCTGGGATTAAAGGCATGCACCACTACCGCCCAGCATCAACTCTGAACTCTTATCTTATTTTGTCTTGTGGATACCTAGTTTCCTAGGACCCAGAGCGCAGAACAAGCTGATCTGCACTCTTGACTCCATCTGTGGAAGGTTTAAAAAATTTTAACTCTTTCAATACTTTGGGTCAGATCATATATTAGGGGGTTTCTGGGAGAGTGAGACAGGGTCTCTAAATAGACTCTCCTGGAACTCACCATGTGAAACAGGCTGGCTTCGAACTCATGGGGAACTGCTTGCTTCTGCCTCTGAGTGTTAAGATTAAAGGTGTTCACCACAACAGCTCCTCTAGTGAGTTTCAAACTTGTTTTTTCAGATAGCTTTAGTATATTTAGGCCAGGTTGGCCTTGAACTTCAGAATCTTCTGCCTCAGCCTCCCCAGTACTGAGATTATAGGCCTGTACCACCATGCCTAACTTTTATTTATTTATCTTTTGCTTGCTCTAATTTTTTTTTTATTTTATTTATTTATTTATTTATTTATTATTTTTTTTTTTTTTTTGGTTTTTCAAGACAGGCTTTCTCTGTGTAGCCATGGCTGTCCTGGAACACACTCTGTAGACCAGGCTGGCCTGGAACTCAGAAATCCGCCTGCTTCTGCCTCCCAAGTGCTGGGATTAAAGGCATGCGCCACCACTGCCCAGCCTTTTTTTTTTTTTTATTTCTTATTTTGTGTGTGTGTGTGTGTGTGCACATTTAAGTAAAGGTGCCTGAAGACATCCAAAAGTGGGTGCCTGAAGACTCCCTGCATGTGCAGTTATGGGAAGTTGTGAGCCTCCTGACTTGGGTGCTGGGAATCAAATTTAGGTCATCTGCAATGGCAAATGGTTTAAACCATCTCTCCAGCCCCAGTGTTTTGGAGTCAGGGTCTCATGTTGTCTCAAACTGCCTATGTAGTTGAAACTGCGCTTGAACTTCTGATTCTGAATTTCTGATACTGTGTCCTCTTCTAAGTGCTGGGATCATATGTCCCACCACTCCCAGATCAAATTCTCCCCCTCCATGACATGGTCTCAGGTATCCCAAGCTGGCCTTGAACTTCTGATCCCACTGTCTCAATCTCCCAAGTGATCGCGTTAAATGTGGGCACCACTATACTACCTGGGCCTTGAATCTGCCTTCTTATTGTGTTCCTTACAAAACCCAGTCACACAACGCTTGCAATCTACGTGGACTGTTGTTGACCCACCCGCAGCCTTAGATGACCCGAGGGCTGTAGCTGGGACTTACCAGACCATACCAAGTCCAGATGTGTCCACAAGGACAGTGGTCCAGCCACGGCTGTGGGCCTTTAGCCTAGGACTTGTGCCAGGCGCCTCTCACTAGATCGGTCCATACTCTAAGCGGCGTGAAGACCACCGAAGAAGGCAGAGAGCTCGTGGTCCCATCATGCACTACGTGCCTCTTACATCACTACAGAGCGGCTTCTTCAAGAGAAGCGTCAAAGGCAGTCGGTTGCTAGGCAACAAGGCAACAGCTCCCAATCAACTACTAGCTTTTGGCTGAAAGCGGGAAAAGGAGAGGCACGTGGGTTTGAGTCTTGTGAGTACAGTTTATTTTTTTCTTTCCTCTTTCTCATTTCTTTTCTTTTCTTTCCCTTCCTTCTCCCTTTCCTTCCCCTAACTTTACCTTGTTATCCCACCCCCCTTTTCCTTCCTGTCTTTTTTTCCCTCATCCCCTTTCCTAGCTTTCTGTGAGGCAGACTGGTCAATGGAGCTGAGTAAAGCGGGAGAAAGCCAGCCAGCTAGTGTGTGTCTCTCCATCGTCCACAGAAAGTGCGTCTCTTGCTGCTGCTGCCTTGCACATCAGACTCTAGCTTCTTTCGACTGACTGTCCATCCCTCTTGGGACGAGGCTTCCGGCTTTTTGCATTGGAGGAACAAATGTGTTCCCTGGCTCCTCAGTGTGCAGCCAGCCATTTGGGGATTATCTGCCCTCTGATGATGGAAGCAATGCAATGAATGCCCCCTTCAAATATCACATACACTTTGCTGCAGTTTGATCCCTTTCGCCACCATGGACTTTTGCCATTCTTCAATACCCCAAACCCGCGGTAGGCGATCACTGCTTCAACCACGCTACACCCTTTTTCTAGGATACTGAAGCAGAGTACCACACTGTGTAGCCCAGAATACTCTCAAATGTATAATCCTCTGCCTAAACTTCCTAATGCCGGGATTACAAGTGTGCATTACTATGGCCCTCCTCCCACCACACCTCTATTGTTTGCAATGCTGCAGGAAGAACCCGCAGCTCTGTTGCTTGGTAGGCCAGCACTCTACCATTGGGCTACACCTTCAGCTTACAAACCAATGTTTCTTTAATTAAAAATTAGATTTTAAAAAATGTGTACACATATTTGTCTGAATATACACCAGGTGTGTGCATGCAGCTGAAGCTAGTGTTGGATACCCTGGAGCTGGACTCACAGGCAGATGGGAGCTGCCTGGTGTGGACACTGGGAACTCAATCTAGGTCCCCAGGAAGAACAGCAAGTTTTAAGAGCCAACCTTCTCTCCAGCCGCTTTTTGTATTTTTCTTTTTTTAATATTTGTTAAAAAGGAGAAAGCAGAAGCAGAAGAATCTCTGGGTTCAAGGCCAAGCTGGTTTATAGAGCCAGTTTCAGGACACCCAGGGCCACACAGAGAAACCCTGTAAATGTACATATCTTATGGGTATATGTGTGCACCTGAATATATGTATGCATACCACATATATGCAGGAGCCTGAGGTCGGAAGAGGTAGTCAGATACCCCAGCACAGGAGTGAAGGGTTGTGAGGCACCATTCAGACCCCAATGTATATCAAAGCAGAAACAAGAGCCAGAGCCCAATCCTCAAGGGCACTCCCATCGAACCTTTATCACCAGTGTTCTCCACAGCCAGGCTGACAGATTTATTGGAAAAAATTGAAACCACAGATGCAATGCATTATACAAAGAAAAGTCTTCATTCCATAATAAAAGTCCTGGGGGGGGGGCAGGGCGGGGAACAAGAGCCAGTGGCTACCTGCCCTGGGAAGGTAGGCACTCTGTGAAAAGTGAAATTCACTTATAGGGACTACTCTAATGAAAAATGGTAGAAAGGGTTAAAAACAGAAGGGGGCGGGCACAAACAAACAAAAATCAACCCCAGCCCTGCATGGTCTGAGTTTGTTATAAGCTTGAAACATTTAGGTTATCACCAAGATTTAACCAGATTCCTCGGTTTGTCCCTAGAGTGGTAATCAAGTTTAACTTAGGGTCTTCAAACCTGAGGTAGTTAAGGGTCACCTGAAACACACATCTGGAAGGTTCTATCCTCACAACTGGATCCAGTCATATCTAACCAGCCATTCCTGGCTTTGGCTCCTGGGAGAGGAAGCACTCCATTACTGCGTTTGCTGGTCCTGCGTTTGGGCTGGACCTGGGAGCCAAATAGTTCTTCTGGATCACTGGTGATGGCTGACAATTGCTGTCATGGTGGTTTCCAATGTTACCGACAGTGTGGTCTCTGAGAACCTTTAAGGTGGAAAGAGGGCAAAACCACTGTTTGGAAGTCAATGTGGAAACACCACGATGATCGACCACGATGGCTCATCCATTTTGGATGCCAACTTGGAAGGTGATACAAGATGGCAGAGAGAAAGCACAGCCCACTCTGGTTGGAAGATGATCCAAGATGGCAGAGGGCAGGGTCTGGTCCATGTTGGGCTCACAGACTTGCTTTTCAGCCAGGTCTCCAGAGATATGGAAGGCAACCGAGGGCAGCACATTGCCAGCCTTAAAAATGAGAGTCAAACAGTGCCAGGGAGCCTTCTATAACCAAGTCACTGACCAAGAAGCAAAACCTCCTCCAGACACAAGATGAGGACCAACACCTCCTGAGAGGCCATAGCACCCTAATGTGACCAGAATGACAAGTACTTGTGACCCTGGGTTACCTGGTATAAACCCTGGTGTCTGACTCAACACACCAGTCCTGAGACAGGATGCCCTGGATGTGTTTGCTTCTCCCAGCTACTGGGCTCAGGGCCTAGACACATAGGATTCTAGGACTAGTGCTGTGGGCAGTACAGTCAACAAGCCACTTAAGTTATAGTCTGATCTTTGTTTTTGAGATAAGTTCTTAGTATATAGCCCAGGCTAGACCTGAACTCACAGTCCCCCTGCCTGATTCCCAAATGCTAGGATTATAGTTGTACATTAACAAACCTGGTATAACTATTTAAATTCCCTTTTGAGCTATGACCTAACCCCACAGAAGATCTCCTATGCACACCCCTATGCCTAATCTCAAGGCACAAGGAAACTGCATTTCCAAAATGAGACACAGCTGGATTCGAGCTTTTCTCTCACACCACCCAAAGCTATTATTTTGTCAATATTCTGTCTTTAAAAAGCTAACTTCTCGGGAGTTACTTTTACTTAGAAGTACATGGGTACTTCTGTATGCGTGCATGCAGCAGAGGACATCGGATCCCTTGGAGCTGAAGTTAAAGGTGATTGTGAGCCCCATGTGGGTGCTGGGAACTGAATTTGGGTCCTCTGGAATAGAGAGAGGTTCTCTTAACTGCTGAGCTACCTCTCCAGCCCCTCAGTTCCCTGACTCGTGGACCTATCCACACTCAACGCAGCAGACTTTAGTCCAAGAAGCCTGAGGCGGGCATTGAGGGGAAGGCTGTGATGTTCCTTCTGAGCTGTAAGAATTTGCAGTTTGCTTTGTCCAGCCACCGGGTTAAAGACTCATGTTTAGGTGGCAGCAGAGCCAAAAAAAAAAAAAAAAAAAAAAAAAAAAAAAAAAAAAAAAAAAAAAAAAAAAAAAAGGTCTTAACTGGGTGAAATGGTTCACACCTTTGATCCCAGCACTTGAGAGACAGAGGCAGGGGAATCTCAGTGACCTCAAGGACAATAAGGTGGATGTAGCTGGTTCAAGGCCAGCCAGGACTATGCAGTAAGACCCTGTCACCAAAAACCACTTATATAAATCTCTATGCACAAACATATATAACCTGTCCTTAATTTTTTTTTTTTTTTTTTTTTGAGACAAGGTACGTGAATTCAGGATTTTCCTTTGTCTTCTGAGTGCCAGGGTTATAGGCGTGCACTAGCCAGCCTGGCTAGCGAGAGGCAGCTTCTGACTTGAGCTATGACAAAGTCCTGATGTCACATGAAGCAGGTAGGGAACCTTCTGTGCTGCTGACTGACATCATGCTGGGGGCTCTTCACTGTTTCACTACCCAGGCAGAGTTTACTGGGGTTTTTTAAATGACAGCGGCTTTCCAGATGGGCTCATCATTCATTCAGAGAACCCCAATCTATTCCTGTGTGTTTGATCTCCTCTCGATGGGACACATGGGTATGACTCTAGAAGCAAGGACTCTTATGGTCACCATTGGAAAAGCTGACTGAACACATGGACTGGCTGCATTGGCACAAACAAGGCGACAATGCCACTCGTCACGTGTTCTAGTCCTTGGACCCAAGAAACATTCTTCTGACACCAGAATGGGCCCATTTCTAATGCAGATAACTCTTTTAGCCCAGTGTGGAGGTCACATGTCACAGCAGTCATCTGGGTCTCTGGGAACTTTTGGAGTGCCCACTGGGGACAGGGTGGGAGTGAGTGGGGCAGGAAGAAGGTTGATTCACAGTGATCAAACATTACCCAGCAAAGCTGAGCCTGGCCCCATGGAAATAGGCTCAAAGAAGTGCTCACTGGCTGCCACATATGTGTTACTACATATAAAGAAGAAGCCACCTCCCTGCCCCACCCTACAAATCACAAGGTCACTTAATTCAGGGGTCCATTTGGGAGATGCAAAGTGCTGTCTGTTTGTGTCTAGGCAGGGTGCCCTCTGTCCTCATCCTGTCTGCATGGTGGCAAGAGTGGGAGGGTGGTGATAGGGACTGTGTCATAGCCAGTGGTCCCCTTTCTCCTTTGCCCTGTTCCTCAATGCTTTGAGGAACCTGCCTGCTTTGGAATCCAAGCCTGGAAATGCCCAGGGATGGTGCGTTAGCTCTGTGATCTGTCAAGACTTGATGGCAGAGGGCACGCCTGGCCAGTCACCCTTGGTCCTGATTGCTCCAAGCATCTCTGGGGCAGGTGCTGCAGAAAGATTGTTAGTAATAAATATGAAGTCTTACACCGAGCCGAGTTCATTTCCTGACAGGAGCAAGTGGGTCTGATCCTGCGGGCCTGTTGGGTAAGTAGCACACAGAACCATCTTGTTCTGGTTCAATAGGATACAGAAGCAGGCAGACGGGAAAGGACCCATTTCGGTTCCTTTATATTTGCTCCTCTCAGGGCCTTGCCTAGGTTTGACAGGAGGTGACCCATGGCACAGGAAGTCTGCTCTGGGGATGTAGTGTTGCTGTTCACACCAGCTCCATTCCAGCATGTGATAGGATGGGTGTGAACCTGGTGACAGGAGCCTAAGAAAAATGTCCCCTGAACAGCTGGGCCCCTGGCACCATTTTCTTTTCTTTTCTTTTTCTTTTTTTTTTTTTTTTTTCAACTCTGGTGCTCCCCGGCTTGTGAAGGCGGACAGAGGCCTTGGGCTGGCATCCAGGTCGGAGAGTAAAGGCACTAGCTCAGCTTCAGACTTCCAAGGAGAGCTGTCACCCTGGGGAGTAGCCTTGGCTGATGGAATTGCTGAGCTGAAGCACCAAAGCGTAGCCTGAGCCGCCCCGGGGTGTATGGTGGTGGTGGGGGGCCTCCTCTCAGAAGGCTCAGAGCTCAGGGTGGGGCTGGGGGGTTGGAACCCTTTCTGGGAAAGTTGGCTGTGTGAAACTTCAAAATCAGGAAACCAAAAGACCCAAACGACCACCTAATTAACAAGCAGTTAGGGGACCCGTCGAACTGCCAAAAGCATAGCGTGGAGGCTGGCTGCTCCATCGTGTTCTTCCCAGCAGTGGACTCAGACATCAGTCTGGTATGGAATCCAGCGGAGTTCAGATGCTCACAAGTTTGTGCAAAGGACAAAATGCAAAGGACTGAGGAAGGGGAGAAAAGAACAGATGTAAGATGTCCCCTCTCCAAGCTCCCAGTGACAAGACGCCTCTCTAAGGACGTGACCGGTGAGCAAGTGGATATTGGGCAAGATGGGTCGGCCATGTTGCTGTTTTTCTGTGGACCTGAGCTTGCTTGTGGCTGACCCTGGTCTGCCTGTATGCCAGGGGCATGGGGAAGAACTCACCATGCATGCAAACACCTAGTCTGTCTGTATGCCAGGGGCATGGGGAAGAACTCACCATGCATGCAAACACCTAGTCTGCCTGTATGCCAGGGGCATGGGGAAGAACTCATCATGCATGCAAACATAGGTGGTGTCACAGGAGATATGGTGGCCTTCAGCTTTTGTCACTGAAGAGACCCACAAGGACCTGGTGTACCACGGTGGGAAGCATCACGGAAGGGTAACAAGGATTTACATTCTGATGTGTGGGCCATTGGCTTGGCTCTACTCTTTGTCCGGTACTGCTTCTTGAACAGTAGAAGGTGATGCTTCTGTCCCTAGAAACAAAAACCAAACATATCACACGGAACCTCGTGCATACATGTACTCGTCGTCATGCCAACAGACTGTCGGGATGTGACACTCTCAAGCTCATGACTACCATATAACGGTGTCATTAACTGTGTCCAAGAATAGTCTAGGAATTACAAAAATGAATATATGCTTGGTTGTCAAGAGTTTGTTAAATTAAACTCTCTAACCAACAACAACCTTGCCTGTGATGGATCTAACCACTTTGGCCATGCAGGAAGCCACACATGGCAGCAGGCAATGGCGGGTCCTGGGTTGGGACAAAAGACAACTCTCAAGAGTCACTTCTCCCTTCCCCCTTAGGTTCAGGGGTCAGACGGGTAATCAGAATTCACTGGAATATTCTAGTTAAACGCTCTACTGCTGAGCCGTGTGTCCCAGCTCCCAAGTGGAGAATTCTAGGCCAGCATCTTAGGACCCAGCAATATCCAAGCCTCTTTTTACTTTCCAGTTTTGAAAGACTTGAAGCCGTTAGGTTGGCCTGGAATTCATCTTGTGGAACGCAGTTGACATCCCACTTTCAACTTTTCTGTCTTAGACTCCTGAAGAGTTGGGAGTGGGGGCATGCGCCACCAGCCACAGCTCCGGGGCCGCTCTGAACATTCCCACAGCCCATTTCTCCAGTTCAGCTTCTTCACTTTTTGGCCAGTGTGGCCTTGTGTGTGGGTGTGTATGTGCACGTGTGCATACATTTCTGTGTACGTGCATGCAGGCATACGTATGTGCGGGTTGAAGGTGGTGGTAGTTCAGTGTTAAGAGCACTAGCTGCTCTTCCAGAGGATCCAAGTTTGAGTTCCAGAACCCACATGTCAGCTCACAACTGTGCCCATACCCAGAAAATTAAAAAAGTAAAATAAAAATTAAAAACAAACAAACCAAAGAACTTCAAAAAACAAAGTTAGTAACCCAGAAAGGCACTAAAGTAACAGAGGCGCAGGTTACTTATCAATGTGGAGGTTCTTATAATATTCTTTTCTTTTTTTTTTTTGGTTAGGCTATGTAATCTGGGGTGGCCTCCAATTCCTAATCTTCCTGTCTCTGCCTCCTACATGCTAGGTTCACAGTGTGCACCACCCAGGCGAATGGCTGGGGATTTCAGGGTAACAACAAAAGGTTTTTAATTCTCTACAATGTACACCCAAGTTTTAGGCTTGAAGGTGATTTAGGAATAAGAAGAGTTGAGCTGGGTGGTGGTGGCGCACACCTTTAATCCCAACATTTGGGAGGCAGAGGCAGGCAGATTTCTGAGTTCCAGGCCAGCCTGGTCTACAGAGTGAGTTCCAGGACAGCCAGGGCTACACAGAGAAACCCTGTCTCGGAAAAAAAAAGAAGAAAAAGAAGAAGGAGGAAGAAGGAAGAAAGAAGAAAGAAGTGGCGACAAGCCAGAGGGCTCTGCTCTACTAGGGGAGAAAACACCCTAAGTCCCCCAGGGGGCTCACCTTCTTCTTCCCAGCCCTCAGCCACGCCAGCCAGCTCGTAGTGTTTCTTCCGAAGCTCTCCTAGCTTCTGACGCTCCTTCTGCAGGTCAGTTTCCAGCTCCAGCACCCTAACCTGTTGGAAGATGGAGCGAGGAGAGGGTCGTACATTTCTTTGGTTTAAATTTAGTTAAAAAACAAAAAGCTAGTGTCAAACTCATGTGGAATGTCCTACCGATGAGCTATGCTCCGACTACTGTTCTTTTCTTTTGTATCTCTCTGTCTCTGTTTTTCCTTGGAAATAGTGGAGCTTGAACTCAGGGCCTCATATAAGATGGGCAGATGGCTCTACCACTGAGCCACGCCCCCAGCCCCTCCCTGGGGGATTCTAGGCAGGGGCTCTACCACTGAACCACACCCCAGCTCCTCCCTGGGGGATTCTAGGCAGGGGCTCTACCACTGAGCCACGCCCCCAGCCCCTCACTGGGGATTCTAGGCAGGGGCTCTACCACTGAGCCACGCCCCCAGCCCCTCACTGGGGGATTCTAGGCAGGGGCTCTACCACTGAGCCACGCCCCCAGCCCCTCACTGGGGGATTCTAGGCAGGGGCTCTACCACTGAACCACACCCCAGCTCCTCCCTGGGGGATTCTAGGCAGGGGCTCTACCACTGAGCCACGCCCCCAGCCCCTCACTGGGGATTCTAGGCAGGGGCTCTACCACTGAGCCACGCCCCCAGCCCCTCACTGGGGGATTCTAGGCAGGGGCTCTACCACTGAGCCATGCCCCCAGCCCCTCCCTAGTTTCCTAGTTTCACCTTGTTTCCATTGTCTTTGATTCCTTCCTCTATCATATCCGTCCTCTTTTCACACCTTACTCAAATTCACCTTACTGACCGAGCCATCTCCCCAGCCTGGGATGAGCCTTTTAAGTTTCCAGCCCAGCTCTTAGTAAATTCTCTTTTGAGACAGGGTTACATGTATCAGGGTTGGCCTTGACCCCTTATTTCTCCACCTTCCTAGAGCCAGGATTACAGGCATACAGTGTGACATTTAGGCTTCTCTTTCTTTCTTTTCCATCTTTAATTATGTGTATCTATATGTGTGTCAGGTTTGGGGGAGGGGGGTTGACACACATATGCAAGTGAGTGGAGGTGCCCACTGAGGCCAGAAGGTATTGGATCCTCTAGAACTGGGGCTGCAGGTTGTTGTGAGCGGGTGCTCTGAACTGCTGAGCCACCTCTGCTGTTCTTTCTAACAGTCTTGCTATACAGCCTTCACTGGCCTCCAACTCATGTCAGTTCTCCTGCCTCAGCTTCCCAAGTGCTGGGATTATTACATGCCTACCCACACCTGGCTTCTTCCTGTGGGAAGGCGACTCGAGGTTGATGTGTGGGCAATGGGGACAGTCCGACCTTAGATACGGCAATGGCGTTCTTACCTGGGAATCCATCTCCTGGCGCTTGATCTGGGTCAGTGTCATGCTTGAGAAGTCCATACTGTCTGCAAGGATGGGTACAGGGAGATCCAGTCAAGATCTGTGGCTGTCACACGACGACAACAGAAACTCCCCACTGCAGAGCGTGGCCTGTCCTTGGGCACCATAATGGTTGCTAGCTGAACTGTCCCCACAGGCTCACGCTCGGAGAACCTGTTCCCCAGCTGCTGGCGATATGTTGGGCGGCTGTGGGATGTTTAGAAGGTTGGGCCTGGCAGGCAGAAGTAGATCCCTAGAGGCATGGCGTCCTTTGGGTACATAGTGTGTACAGGGGCAGGTCATGTATGTTTATATATATGGTTATTAGTGTGCATATGCATGGGGAGGCCAAAGGTCATCCTCCGGAGCTGACTACTGTACTTTTTAAAAATTATTTTATTTATATGTTTTTTTACACCTTGGTTTTTCAGACAGGATCTCTCACGGGTCTAAAGCTTACCAAGTTGGGTAGGCTGCCTAACCAGTGAGCTCTGGGGATCCACCTGTCTCCACCTCCCAGGCACTAAGATGACATGGATGTGCCACCACGCCTGGCTTTTTTATGTGGGTTCTGGGATTGATGTTTGCATAGCAACCACTTTACTGTGCTGTCTCACGCTCCTGCCTCCAACTGAGGTCAACCTTAGTGACAAACTCTTTCTCCCAGTGAGACATTTCACCAGCTCCTAGATGAGTATATATCATCACCATGGAAACGTGCCTTGGGGCCTGTTTGTGGGGGAGTTTCTAGAGTAGATTAACTGAGGTGGGAAACCCATCTGAGACATGGGCAGGAGTATTCCACGTGTTGGGTCCTGGTCTGAATTAAAAGGAGAAAGTGGAAACTAGGGGTGATTACCTGTAAGGCCAGCACTCTGGTAGCAGAGGCAGGAGGATCTCTGTGAGTTTGAGGACAGCCTGATTACATAGCTCGTTCCAGGCCAGGAAGGACTACACAATGAGAACCCGTGTCAACAAAAGACAGACAAACAATAAAGTGGTGACCTGAGTATTAGCATCCATCTCTCTCTGCTTCCTGATTGCAGATGCTATGTGACTAGCTGCCTCACACTCCAGACAACCTGCCTTCCCAGGAGCTGCGTACCCTTCAAATGTGAACCTAAATAAATCCTACATTAATTTTTAAAAAACATTTATTTTATGTATATTGGTGTTTTGCCTGCATGGATGCCAGCGTGAAGGAGTCGGATCCCCTGGAACTGAAGGGGTATTTGTGAGCTGCCGGTCCTCAGGAAGAGCTGCCAGTGCTCTTAACCACTAAGCCATTTCTCCAGCCCCTAATTATTATTATTTTTCATACATGTGTTAGTATGTACATGTACATGCATGTGCCATGCTGTAAGAGTGGAGGCCAAAGCATCAGTCTGGATACTTCATGTGGGTCCGAGCACGGAACTCAGGTCATCAGACATGGCAGCAAGTCACCCTTACCTCTGAGCCATCTACCAGCCCAAATCCTTCCTTTGTAAAAGTTGCTTTTAGGTCTTTGGTCTGCTCACAATAAGGAAAAAATTAACTAATTGAAGGGTAACCAAGGTCTGAGTCTCGGGGGTGGGGGGACAACTAGACCTGTAGAGACTTTTCTCTGACTTAAGAGAAGTAGCGTAAGGGGAAAAACATCTGCTTAATAGCCTGGCACTGTGGGAATTCAAAACCATAGTTTTGTGAAGTCCTGCCTTAGGAGATCAACATGGATGCAATAAGACCAAAAGGAAAACCAGACCTCACACATGGCAGGAAGCACTCTGCTGACTGGGCAGCATTCCCAGGGCCTATATCCTGCCTAAGAGTGTGGCTACAAGGAGCTGGGCGCGGTGGTTCATGTCTTTAATCCAGGCACTCAGAAGGCAGAGGCAGGCAGATCTCTGAGTTCAAGGCTAGCCAGGGCTACATAGTGAGGTCCTCTTTTTTTTTTTTTTTTAAAGAATTATTTATTTTATGTATATGAGTAAACTATTGCTATCTTCAGACACACCAGAAGAGGGCATCGGATCCCATGACAGATGGTTGTGAGCCACCATGTGGTTGCTGGGAACTGAACTCAGGACCTCTGGAAGAGCAGTCAGTGCTCTTAACCGCTAAGCCATCTCTCCAGCCCATGAGGAATTATCTTTAATTTAATATATATATATATATATATATATATATATATATATATATATATATTTAAATTTTTATTTATATATATATTTACATATATGTGTGTGTGTGTCTGTGTGTGTGTGTGCATAGAGAATCAATAGTGGAAGAGATCTGCACATATCAGTAAACTCATGAATGCTTTCCTACACACACACACACCATACATTAAAAACGAAACAAACAAAAAAGTATTAAAAACACAGAGCTAATTGAGATCACGGGGAAAGAGATGCAGTGGGGAAGGATACCTGTTTCCTCAATCTGAGATTTGCCGGAAATGGTTGAGGCTACCACGGCAGCTGTGGCCTGGTTCACTCCCCGAGAGGCCTGCTGCAGCTGGGTCAGATTGAGGCTGCCCTTGTTAGCTTTCACCTGCAGGAACAAAGGACATTTATGTTCACTCTACATTGGAGAAACCGAGGACTGGACCAAGTAGCTGGCCTGATGGAGCCTAGCCAACACTGTTGTCAGCTCTCAAAATCAGTGTTGCCTGTGGGACCAGCCCCTGACATAACTAAAAAGTGACCCCTGGAACACAGGTTGGGTTACCCTATGCTCCAGCTTGCATAGTTATCTGCACAAACTTGTCCATGTTTGGGGGGGGGGAAAGCCTTGGAATCCTAAGTAATAGGGAGGAATAAAGAATAATCTTGGGTGAAGTTTAGCCCAGTGGTGAAAGAACTCTAGACAATGGTTTCTCACGAGGATTAAATGTGGCAGGCAGAGAACTTCACTTCTGAGACAAAGGAGGGGCAGACATTGGTTATGCCAAATCTAAGGGCTAAGTCAGGTGACTGATAAGACAGCCCAGCAGCTCCATCACCAGAGACTTTGTTTTCAGACAAGGTCTCACTATATAGCCTTGGCTGGCCTGGAGCTTGCTTTAGAGACCAGACTGGTCTTCAACTCAGACGTCAACACAACATTGCTTCCTGAGTGCAGGGATCAAAGGCATGGACCAACGTGTCTAACAGCCTTTTCTTTCTTTCTTTTAAAATTATTTACTTATTTTTATTTTATGGACATTGGTGTTTTAACTGCATGTATGTCTTTGTAAGGGTGTCAGATCCCCTAGATCAGGAGTTAAAGACGGTTGTGAGCCACCATGTGGGTGCTGGGAAGTGAATCCAGGCCCTCTGGAAGAGCAACCAGTGCTCTTAACTGCTGACCCATCTTCTAGTCCCCAGATATCTTTTTCTTGAAACAGGGTCTAACCATGTAGCCCTAGATGTATTTGAACTAACAAAGACCTGGTTGTCTCTGCTTCTTGAGTGTAAGTGCATGCACCACCATGCCTGGTGAACATACTTTGTTTTAATTATGGATATTAGGAATGGAACCCAATGCCATGTACTTGCTAGGCAGGGGCTCCACCACTGAGCCACGCCCCCATCCCCTCCCTGGGGGATTCTAGGCAGGGGCTCTACCACTGAGCCACGCCCCCAGCCCCTCACTGGGGGATTCTAGGCAGGGGTTCTAACACTGAGCCATGGCCAATGCCTTTTACCAACAGACCCAAGGCAAATACTTTGACACTAAACTGTCCCCTCAGGCAATTTTAAGTTACTTTTTATTATTTTATTTATGTGGTGCTTATGTGTAGGTGTACATGTGGAAGCCAGAGAACAACTTGTGGGAACCATTTCACTCCACCATGCAGGTTCCAAGGACCAATCTTGGAACATCAGGTTTGGTAGCAAGTTCCTTTTCCTAACTGAGCCATCTCGCTGGCTCCTATTTAAAATTTCTATTCTGAGCCAAAGTCTTGTGAGACTGTTCAGGTTGGCCCTAAATTCACTTTAAGCCTGGGCTAGCCTTTAACTTTTAACACTTTTGCCTCATCTTCTGAGGTAGCTGGGATGACAGGCCCATGTCACCTGGTCCATCTGAATGCACCTCAATGACACTGCTACTTGGACCTGGGATGCCTGGGACCCTGTAAATCTACCTAACAATAGTGACAGAGCAGTTAGGCATGCATGAGATGAGCTGGAGAGGGGCTCCCTGCTGGCACATAGTAGGCATTTTTGTTTGGCTTTTTGAGACAGGGTTTCTCTAAGTGGCCCTGGCTCCCCTGGCTCCTCTGTAAATAAGGCTGGGCTTGAACTCAGAGCCTCCTCCCTCTGCCTCCCAAGCACAGGGATTAAATGTGTGCACCACCACCATCCACCTCTCCCTTTTCTCAAGAACCTTTGCAGGGCTTTAGACTACAGCCACCGTCCGTCCGGGCATCCATCGGCTTTTAAAAGAGGGTGCTATGGAACCCTCGGGAGGGAGGACTTTTTATTCAGGACAGCACCAAGCAGGGCTGTGGATTGTCACCTGTCCCTGAGCTCAGTTCCCTGGCTCAAGTCCAGAACCTGGTGGCCCTACCTTGGATGCAGCCACGAGCTGGGCTGTGCTGGCAGCAATCTCACGCGAGCATACCATCAGCTGCTCAAACTTCCCTTTGCCTTGGACCACAAGATCGGCAGCATCCCTAGAAGCCAGGTGAGACACGAAGGATGGAGTTACGGAGAGCAGAGAGCATCATGGTCCTGCCTCCAGCCAAGCCCTAAGTCCCTGGCCAGACGGAAAGGGCCACCTGCCTCCCTGCCCCTAACTTGTCCTGGGTCCCTTTCAAATTTCCAGTACTATTCACTTCTTTTTGTATTTATCTGTGGATGTATAATGGATATGTGTGAGAGACAGAGCCTGTGGAAGCCACAGGGCCAACTCAGATGGCTCTCCTCAGGTGCAATTTACCTTATGTATTTAAATTAAAAAAAAAAAGTTTTTTTTTGAGATAGGGTCTCAGTATAGAACCTTAGTTAGCCCAAAGCTCAGAGTAGCATCTGTCTCTTTAGTCTTCAAGTGCTAGGATTGAGGGCGTGTGCCCCATGCCTGCCTCCAGCTTATTGTTTGATATATGGCTCATATCTTCGGGGTTTTTTTTTTTTTGAGACAAGTTCTCACTATGTAGTACTGCCTGTCCTGGAACTCACTCTACAGACAAGGCTGGCCTTGAACTCAGAGATCCGCCTGTCTCTGGCTCCAGAGTGTTTGGGATTAAAGGCTACTTACTATGCCTGGCTGAGACAGTGTCTGTCAACGGGACTTGGAACTGACAGATTAGGCCTAGGCTGGCTGGTCAGCGAATTGCAAGCATCTTCCTGCCTCTGCTGTAAGCACTGGGACTAGCAATGCACGCCATCACAAATGGCTTTTTATGTGGGAGCCAGGAATTGAGCTGAGGTGCTCATGTTTATCCATGCAGGACTGTATGACCGATCCATCTCTCATCCCGATTATTAATTTTATTTTTTTTTTAAAAAAATATCAGTCACGTGTTTCTAGATTTTAAATTTTTTTTTTTTTTTTTTAAATCAGTCACGTGTTTCTAGATTTTAAAAAACTTTTTGGGTCAAGCCTGGTGTCACAGGCCTTTGATCCCAGCACTTGGGAGACAGAGGCCAGTAGTAGATCTCTTCAAGGCCAGCCCCTGGTCTACATAGTGAGTTCCAGGCTAGTTCTAGGGCTATGAGAGACACTGTCTTAAAAACCAAAACAGACTGGCCCAACACCAACAAACATTCTGGAATGACTGGGGGTTGGACCAAGGGGCACAGGCAAGCTCAACAAATGCTGTACAATTGATCTAGCCCAGCACACTTTATACTCTGTTGTTATGACACAGGGTCCTGGATAGCCCAGGGTGGCCTCTACCTTGCTCTCCTTCTGCCTCAGCCCTCCAAGTGCTGGGATTTCATAACCACTGTGCCTGGTTATGAGAAGGATACTTTTTTAAATCTCTTAGCAGCTGTCTGGGGTGGGTCAATGGAATGTGGAAAGGGATGGGGGAGAGCCTTGGAGCCAGACACTTACACCATGACGGTAGCTCCCCAGCCAACAGCTTTGGAGGCAGAGATGAGCCCTTCTGTCCACCGAGAGTTCTTGGCGTAAAATTCTTTAGGAGATGCGGTACCCTATAGACGCAAAAATATAACAGCTTGATTAGTTTTTATTTTATTTTACTTTATTTAATTCAAGACAGGGTTTCTCTGTGTGTCCTTGGCTGTCCTGGAACTCACTCTATAGACCAGACTGGCCTCAGATTCAGAGATCCACCTGCGCCTCTGCCTCCCAAGAGCTGGGATTAAAGGTGTGAGCCACCACTGCCCTGCCTTACTTGATTTTTAAAACAGATTTCTCATGAGTGTTTTGTCTGCATGTACAAGTGTCACGTGTGTACAGAGGTAGCAGGAGGGGTCAAATCCCTCGATGTGGACTTCCAAATGATTGTGAGCGACCACTTCAGTGCTGAGATTGGACCTTCGTCCTTTGCAACAAGAACAGTGCTCTCTTAACTAATGGACCATCTCTCTAGCCTGCAGTATTTGTTTTGAGAGAGGGCTTGTTACATAGCTTAAGCTATCCTCCCATTCTTGGTCTTCTGCCTTAGACTTCCAAGTCTAAGCATGTAGCAACATACCCAGATTTTTTTTTTTCTAACTGCATCTGAGGGGTTCCTGCAGGTGTCAGACAGGGAAGTGAAGCACTTGAAGAGATAAGAATGAAAACCCAGTGCAGATTGACTTCATCAACCTGGATCAGACTTCAGGGAGTCTAAGCCAGGTGGTTCATTGTCAGCATGTTTAACACAGTATAATTTGAGAAAAGGTTTCTAGGCAACAACCAGTCCAATCAGGCCAATCCCAGAGGCACAGGAAAGCTAAAGGTGTGACTACATAGGAATTCCTTTACAAAGTACATGTGACCCTGAGGGTGGGTTCTATAGCTAAGCTGCCTAGAATCCAGTGTGGCCTCTGACCATAAAGTACATGTGACACCTCCCCTAAGGATGGGTAATGGTCCAGGGAGGGAAGAGTTATCCAGGGATAGAATTTGGGTGAGGTCTTCCTGGAGAGATAGCAGAAAGGTCACCAGGTCGATAACAAAATCCATACCTAGCTTTGTAAGCGGAATGCAGGTATCTGATTTTTATCTTCTCCATAGATGTGACACACCTCAATGATTGACATTTCTGGCTCTCTACGTGCTTCTCTATAAGCACGAGGACCCCTGTGCCCACCACATTTATTTATATATTTTGTAAGTGTATGTGTGTCGGTGGATACGTCTATGTCATGGTGTATGTATGAAGGTCACAGGACGGCTTGGAAGGAACTGGCCCTATCTTCCCAGGAAGGGAAGAGGAGACCAGGGCAACGGCTAGAATGTAAATAAATAAGATAATTAAAAAGAAAAAACACTCATTTTCGACTTTTAATTGTGTGCATTTGTGTAAGAAAGCACAGGTGCCTGGTGAGACAGCTCCTAGAGCTGCTGGGGGTGGGGGCAGGGGAGTGGGAGGGGCTAGGATGGGAGGGGCTGGGAGGGGAGGGGTGTAGGAGGTGGGGAACTAAACTCAGAGTCCCTCAGAAGACCAGCACTCATAAAGCTCTTGCTCTGAGACAGAGTCTTTATGTATAGACCATGCTGGCCTCGAACTCCCAGAGAGCTGCTTGCCTCTGCCTCCCAGTGATGGGGATAAACCATGTATGGTTTTATGCAGAGTCTGGGGTGAGAGTCATGGTTTTATAGACGCTAGGCAGGCACTCCACTAGCTGAGCTACATCTTTAACTCATGAAGGGAGTTTTGAGAGAAGGACCAGCTATGCACCCCTGGCTGAGATCAAACTTGAGATCCTCCTGCCTCAGCATTGAATTAAAGGGTTAAGTACCGGCAGGTCTGGGAATCTATAGTTTCAGGTGTCTGAGGGAATGACAGTACCAGGTCTATCCCTGCAATCTGCCCAATTTCCCAAAGTCTTCAGTCACTCCTGGAAGACTTAGACTCGCATCGTCAGTGGGGCTCCAGAGCAGCTGTGTGTGGCCTCTGGGAGCTGGGCTGGTAGAAGAGGCAGCTGCCAGGGACCCTCAACCGCCCACGGTGTCTGAATGTCCTCAGAATGGCAGATCCACCCGAGATGGAGTACAGTTAGAGCCCAGAGTCAGCACCCGTGGAGGGAGCCAGGGCTGACATGACATGCTTACCCTGCCACTCTCCACTATCTCCTTCTGCAGGTCCTTGGAGGCCACAATGAGCACCTTGATGGCTTGCATCAGGCTGGTACAGGAGCCGAGGATCCTAGTGAGAAGAAACGGTGGGTGATGTGGACACTAAGAAGAAGACCAGGAAGACCTTGAGGAGGACGGAGGGGCAGGAAAGGTGTTGGGATCGCTGGAGGATGCTGATGCCAAGCCTTAGAGGTGGCTGGAGAGTGACACTTCCCTGTGGGCCTTGCTTACCTCCTGAGACCCCAAGGCTTACACTGACCTCTCGTTCACCTCCAACTTGACTCCCGTGTCTCCTGCCCGGGATTTACTGAGAATTTCCTGTTAAAAAGAAATGTGGCGGGGTGGAGAGATGGCTCAGCAGTTAAGAGCACTGACTGTTCTTCCAGAGGTCCTGAGTTCAATTCCCAGCAACCACATGGTGGCTCATAGCTATCTGTAATGGGATTTGATGCCCTCTTCTTGTTTGTGTCTGAAGGCAGCGACAGTGTACTCATATAAAATAAATAAATAAATAAATAAATAAATAAATAAATCTTTAAAAAAAAGAAAGAAAGAAAGAAAGAAAGAAACATGGCTGGTTTCCTTTCTTGTCTCTGTGTATTCCTGGGACTTGAGTTCAGGCCTCTTACACGCTAGGCATGTGCTCTGGTAAGCCATGACCTCAGCCCCTCCTCACTGGGGGATCTAACACAAGCACTCGACCACTGAGCTACATCTCCATCGAAACAAGCACGGTCCTTGGATGTACCATGAACCTGATCAACCACCACTGCCTTGGTAGAGTCTGGATCCAACTAGCTGTGGTGGCACAAAAGGCAGAATCTAGACATTTTCACCTCTATCCTCGTGAGTCAGAAAAACTCCAGAGCTGATGTACATGAAACACACACCAGAGGCAGCTGCTACCAAATTCACGAGGTAGGTGCTTAGTAGCCAGGGAGCCTTCCAAAGCAGCCATAGGAGACCTTTCCAAGGGGTCTCACTGAGAAACCCTTCAACACCTATATGGCTTTCTCTAGTATTTATTATGACAGTGATGGGTAGCTTCAACTGTCAACTCAACAACCTAGATCCACTCAGCAAGTGAGTCTCAATGAGAGACTGTCTACATCAGGTCGGATAGTGGGCACATCTGTGAGAGGGATGTGGAAAGACCCAGCCCACTGTGGGTAGCACCATTCCCTATGCAGCGAGTCCTGAACTGTGTGAATTGCGTAAGTTTAGAGAAGCTGAGCGCAAATGAGCAGGCAAGCAGATGTGTATGCATCGCTGCCCTCTGCCCTCAACTGTGGACCGGATGTGAAAAGTCGCGTCAAGCTCTGGCCACAGTGACTTCGGTGAAGTATCCTGAAACTGTAAGCAAAAGTAATCCCTTCTTTCCTAGGTTTCTTTTTATCAGAGCAACAGGAATGAAACTGAACCAGTGGCCATCCCAGACAGGTGAATGTAACTCACACTCATGTAATTATTATCAGATGGTCTAGAAATTAAACACCAGGTGGCCTGACACCAAAACATCCTACCTCAAAGGAAACTGTTCATCTTTAGGACCTTGTTTTCTTCCCTCTTTGATGCAACCATCCTGCTTTTGTGTTTTTTTTTTTCCTCTTCCTCCCCCTTTTTTTTTTGTGTTTGTTTGTTGTTGTTTTGTTTTATGAGACACGGTTTCTCTGTGTAGCCTTGGGTGTTCTAGAACTCACTCTTTAGACCAGGATGGCCTCAAACCCAGAGATCCACCTGCCTCTGCCTCTCAGGTGCTAGAATTAAAGGTGTGTACCACAACTGTTTCTGTCTCTCTGTCTGTCTCTCCAATATCTCATGTAGCCCAGGCTAGCTTCAAATTTACTATATAGCTGAGGACAACCTTGAATTCCCAAACCTCCTGCCTTCACCTCCCAAGGGCTGAGATCACAGATATGAACCATCACACTGGGCAGTTCTGGCTTCTTTGACAGGGAAAGCAAGACATTCCCGAGGCACAAAGCTGCTTTAGGGAAGCCACAGGAGAGCCACTGTGGGAAAGCCTACAGAATTCTCTTACCTCTATCCGGGTGGTGGCGGCTTCAATGGCAGCTGAAGTGGCTGCCATCTCCTTGTCCACCAGGTCACCCAGCTCTTCCTGCTTGATGTCTAAGCCCCTGGGCAGCAGTTCCTGTGAGCAGTAGCACAGAGGTTAAAAGGGTACTGGGTCCTTCTCTTTTAGAGCCTGCACCATAGGCAGGGCCTGTCATAGAAACCACCTGGCACTTTCCAAAGTTTGAACCTCGTGTTCATCCCTTCTTGGCAAATTCTCAGAACCATGGTGAGAAGGAACTAAACTGAAGCCATTTTGAATAAAACTTCCATTTTGAAAAGGGGTCAAACTCTACCTGAATTGCATGTCGAGAGTTGGGTTTTTGCTAGACCAAATCCTGTTGCTCACAGAGACCTCACTTAGACTCAGGTGATGTTATGGGACCTACACCCCAAGTTATCCTGGATTGGTGGATAGAGATGCTGACAGCCAATAGCTGGGCAGAAGAGATACAAGTTATCCTGGATTGGTAAATAAAGATGCTGACAGCCAATAGCTGGGCAGAAGAGACACAGGTGGGGTTTTGGGTTCCTGGGCTTGGGATTGGAGGAGAAACAGATGCAAAAAAAAAAAAAAAAAAAAAAAAGTGAAGAGAGGAGAAGGCACCATGGGGTAAGAATCTTAACATAATGGCCATGTTGGTTGGCTAATAGGAGTTAAGAGAAGCCCAGATAAAACATAGCAAATTATATAATGGGATTCTTGGCTGGGAAATAGACCTAATAACATAGAGGGTAGATATCTGCCCAGCTCTTGTGCTGATGAAGGCTTATTATAAATATAAAGGTTGTGTGTGTCTTTTATCTGGGAACTAACTGGTCAAAGGTTGGGTAGAAACCCTGGATTGAGATTAAATGTTTTCTTCAACAATTGCACAGAATCCTCAGGGTCTCAAGGAGGGGGTGAGAGAAAGGCTGATCCATCTGTGTCGGGGTGGAGAAGCCATCATCCATGCTGGGGGAAGACTCTGTAGTAAGGTTTCTGTGAGTTCACCCACATTCCTGTCTGTGGCCCCTTACCCTGTTCTGTAAGGAAACATAATAAACTCACTGGTCCCCAGGATGAACTTCAGTGGAAGGGAACTTGGGTTTGTCATTGGGACCTTAGAGGGATGGGGGCAAACACTGTTTCTATCTCCCTAGGGTGGGAATTCTCACATTCTGGTGTCCATGACTGTTTTAGGTGTTATTTGCCGAGCCAGCCACCAGCCACAGAGACGGGTAAGTATTTATTCCCCTTTTGGATGATAAATAACACAGCATGGCACCTTCGCCAGGCCAGCGAACCAAACACGGCTAGAAAGCCCTTCTGAGGCTGGCCTTGCCTTGTGTGTTGGCACGTGAGAGGCCGAGGCAGCGGTTTTGTGAGACCCTGTCTTAAAACACAACAAGGATGTCAGATGCTCTCAGCCCTAACTCTTTCTAGGATCAAGCTGGATACACAGAAAGAACTAGGGGGAGCATAACTGATTCCCTGGCAACGCGCAGTAGCTTTCCTTTGAAATAAGAATCACTCCCTGGGAGCTGCAGAGTGGATTTAGGGGGTAAGAGAGGGCTTGCCACGCAATCATCAGTTCTGAAGTTTGGATCCCAGCACCAGCATAAAGAACATCCCTAGCATCTGGCACATGCCTGTGCGGGGCGGAGATCGGGGGTCTGTGGGGGTGGCCGGCCTTCAGTTTAGCAGAGAAAACTTGAGAGCTTGAGAGTCTGGTTCAGGGAGAGACCCAGCATCAAAAGAACAGAGAGCGTGATGGAGGACACGTGATGCCCTCTTCTAACATACATGTGCACACTGGCATGTATGTGCACATGCACTCACGTACACACACACACACACACACACACACACACACACAATTTTCTGGGCAGGCCTGATGATGAGTGCCTGCAATCCTAGTTTGTGGATGCAGGAGGATCAGCCATTCGAGCTTATTCTTGGCAACATGGCAAGTTCGAGGCTAGCCTGGTCTATAAGAGACCATCTCAAAACCAGAAAACCAAATGGCAGGGGATGTGGCTCAGCAGACTGCTTGTCTAACAGGCATGAAGCCTGGGTTCCATCTCTACATGAACCAGGTAGAGTGGTCTAGGCCTGAAATCCCAGCACCCAGAATATGGAGGCAAGAAGAAAGAAGTTCAGGGTCATCCTTAGCTTCAAAGAGAATTCAAGGCCAGCCTGGGCTACCCGAGACCCTGTGTCAGACAACCACAGAACAGAAAAGCAAATGACATCACTAACAATACCTCGCCAATGGTCTTGATCTTGCTGAGGCAGTTCCTTATGGCTGTGACGTCAGCCTTTTCCACGGCCCCTTCTTCCTCTAGGGAGGACAGGTAGGCCAGGGTTTCCCTGCCACACTGCCTACAGGCCTCCGTCAGAGCTGGAGACAGGAGAGACGGATGGTTAAATGCCTCCTGTTTTCCTTGCTCTCAGGGGCAACCCCTCTACTCTGGTACTCACAGTCGGCTGGCTCCGGTGGGGCCCGGAGGCTGGTGGCACTCCCCTGAATGATGGTGTCACTGGTCAAGTGGGCAAGCAGGGTTACGGAGTACAGAAACTCACTAATATCTGCAGGGCACAGGAAGTAAAATGTCAGGCCTAGTGGTGGGTGCTGCTTTTTTATATTCTTTTTCAAGTGAGGGGATATCTGCATGCAGATACTGCTGGAGGCCAGCAGAGGGCACCATATCCATTTAACTGGAGTTTCAGTAAACAGCCTGAGGTGAGATGGGTCCTGGGACTTGAACCCGGGTGGGTCCTTTTTACTAGGGAGCGCTCTTAACCACTAGGCCATATCTCCAGCTCCCTTGTGTACATATTTGAAGCTGGCCTGGTTGCCCCTGGTGACAGAGCCCATGTCCTCTGTTGTTCTTACCTTCTGGGCAAGCCAGATACTGGCTGTGGTTCTTCTCCAGTTGCTCGAGGCAGCTGGAAACAGAGTTGACTTTGGAGAGAAGATGATCTGAGGAAGACAGGGTAACAGGTCAGATCAAGGACTGTCACTCACAATTCGTTCTCAGATCAGCTGGGTAGGCTGGCTGATCTGAGAGTCCCTGCCCCACACGCTTTTCCTTAAGGCAGGAAGAAGGAACGGAGGAAGGGAGGGAGGAGGGTTTTGGGCTGTGCTGGTCCCAATGTAATGTACATTATCTATTTGTTTTTCTTTTGAGACAGGGATTCATGTAACCCAGGCTGGATTTGAACTTACTATGTGGCCAAGGATGGTACTGAACTTCTGATCTTCCTGCCTCCCTCCCTGAAGTGGTGGGACAATAGGCATGAGCCATTATACCCAGTGTATACGGTACTGGGACTAGAACCCAGGGCTCTGTCCGTGCTATACAGCATTCTGAGCCACGTCCTGAGCCTTGTTTCTCACCACACAATTGTCTCAGGATCCTGATTACTAGGGCATGGCACACTGCAAGGTTTGACCCTTAAGTGTCTCTTACAAGGTCATGATATTACTATTGCTGTCGTTATTACTGAGAAAGGGTCTCACTATACAGCTCTATCTGTTCCAGAACTCACAAAATCTGGGAGGCTATGGACATATTTGAGGCGGAGCCTATTGGGAGGAAACAGGTCACAGGGGAGTCTGTTATCTCCCTGCCTGTTTCCTGTCTTGCTCCCTGCACTCTCCCCTCCAGCCTGCACCACATGAAGTTCTTCTTCCATGTCTTCCCCTTCACTGAGAACTGGAACCTTCTGCAACCGGGAGCCGTAGTATCCCTTAAATCACAATTACTCGGGCAGGGTGCCACAGAACTTCCAATGTAACCGACCTAGAGAGTGGGCTTACCCCACGGGCTCCCGCATGTAGCTGGGCTGAGGACTCCTGAGTAACGTGTCCTGTGGGATTCAACGCCAATCAGAGGTACCTGGCAGCAGGGCCCAGCAGGTGGGCAGCCGGAAGTCTAACCTGTGGATCCTGCGCAGCTCACAAGGGCGGGCTCTTCCAGCTGGCTCAGCGCCTCCTGTATCTCACGCTCCGCAGCCTTCCTGGTCCCAGCCAAGAGGATTTTCCTCTGGTCCTTTACCTGCTGGCACATGGATTCCTAGGAAAAAAACCCAAGGAGGTGAGTCGGTCAGGCAGACCACAGTGAACTCTAAGCAGTATATACCTGGGACCACATGGATTCCTGGCCTCTCACGGTAGCCCTAGTGAGCTCCATGCCGGTCAGTTCCATGCAGAAAACAATACCTGACCTTGGTCCACAGATGTACCGGAGAAGAAGCTCGGAAGGACCAGTGGCTTACTTCCATGACCAGGATGGAAGTCAGTTGATTCTTGAGGACTGCTAACTTTATCCTGAGGATTGATAACTTTATTCTCTTAAGATAAGCGCAGATGAATAAATCACACCTCTGGCCGTGTCTGCGAGAGCATTTCTAGCCTAAAACTCGGTGTTAGAGGGTTGAGGATAGCTTGAACTCCTGATTCTCCTTGTCTCTATTTCCCAAGTTGGGGGATCACTCAGTTGATGTGGTCTGGAGGCCGCACTCAGGGCCTCGTGCATGTTGGACAAACGCTCTGCCCACTGAGGTATAGCCCCAGCCCACAGGCTTTTCTTCTTGTACAAAAGCACTGGCTTTAGGAACTGTGTCCACAGGAGACCTTGGCAATCAGGCCAAGTTGCTTTGAACCCTTCACAGTACATCTCTGACCTCCAGAGTGTCCCCAGTGGCTATATGTCACTTGCCTGGGCACTGGCCAGTTTGATCTGGGTGCTTTCCAGCTGGTCTCGGAGGGCTGATAACTCTTCCTCTCTCTGAGTGGCGGTGGTCGCCAAGGTGCCTTGCTCCTTCTCCAACTCTGCGATCTGCGCCAGCCATTTTGATTCTGACTGCAGAGGTCACCGTGTGGAAACAGGGAGAAACTGAGGAAATTAAACAGTCCCCTCCCTGGGACTCCAGACCCACTTCCTGGCTCCTGGCAGGAGGTAGTGATATGAGTCTACATGCTTATCATTACTTCCAGGAGTAAGTGTGCATCACAGCTGGGGCCAGAGGGCTCGGGGGAGGGGCTCACCTGGGCAGAAGTTTCCAGGCTGCTATGGAGGACCTGCACCTCCTGTCTGCTGGAGGCCAGTTCCTGCTTCAGGTTTTCTAGAACATCCTGGTGCTCTTGAGTCTAAAACAGAGGCAAAATAGAAGCTCTGTGAGCTGGGGACTCACGAGAAGGAATATACATATACATGCATTTTCCACACTACTGACTGTACACTCCACAGGCTCTAAGTTGTTAGATGTGTGGGTAACAGGCAGGCTGGAGGAAGGTGATAACCCTGTCCTCACCACCAGCCTTGCTCTTCTTTCCTGATAGTCATTTTAAAAGATTAGTTTGCAAGCTGTTATTAAGAATTAACTAAGCCGGGCGGTGGTGGTGCATGCCTATAATCCCAGCACTTGGGAGGCAGAGGCAGGTGATTTCTGATTTCGAGGCCAGCCTGGTCTACAGAGTGAGTTCCAGGACAGCCAGGGCTACACAGAGAAACCCTGTCTTGAAAAACTAAAAAAAGAATTAACTAACACATACTCATTACTATTAATAACTGATTATCAATATAGTAATAAAGTTTATCAATAGCAATATGAATTAGGGTAAAATATTTTAATATAATTAATATTACAATATCAATTATATCATTAGCTATATTATATATTATGATTAATAGCATGTTAAATCATAATTGATACTATTAATGTCAACAATATAACAAATAATAATTGATTTTATATGTATATGTATCTATATGTATTATTTATTTATTTATTTATTTATTTATTTATTTATTGAGATAGGGTTTCTCTATGTAGCCCTGGATGTCCTAGAACTCATTCAGCTGTCCTACAACTCTGTAGAGTAGGCTGGCCTCAAATTCAGAGAACCACCTGTCTCTGCCTGGGATTAAAGGCATGAGCCACCAATGCCTGGCACCCCTTTTCTTTGCCTGGCTCCCTGTTCTTCCTTGAGGCAGGGTTTCAGGTAGCCCAGGCTGGCCTTGAATTTGCTATATAGCCAAGGATGACCCTAAACTTCTGTTCCTCTTGCCTCCACCTCCCAAGTGCTAGGTTCATAGACTTGCACTACCATGCCTGGTTCATGTGGTAACAGAGATGGGCCCCGGGGTCTCCTAGGTGAGAACTCTACCAACTGAGTGACATGCCCAGTCCCCAGCATCTGCTCTTCTGTGTATCCTCCAAGGCCCCCCTGATGAAGCTCTCTGGGCCAAGTCTGCCCCTAAGCCTGTTTACAAGTGTTCAGAAGACTGAAGCTCAAGGGGCGTGGGGCTGAGCTGGATGATCTGATCCCCCAGACCCGCAGGGCACCAGAAGAGAACCTAAACCCACTTCAACATACATGATGTTGCAGGTGCACACACAGACACAGACAAACACACACAGACACAGACAAACACACACACACACACACACACACATATACAGACACACACAGACAGACACACACAGACAGACATACACATACACAGACACACACCCCTCCCTTCTACATCCCCAAGTGTCTCTCTGGCTTACCTTCCGCTGGGCCTGTTCACTTACACGCGCAAAGGAATCTGCGAGCTCCTTTTTCTCTCTTTCCAAATCCACCTGGGCTTGCCGGGCCACGGACACCTGTTTGGTCACCTCTGCATTCTGAAAGAGGAGTAGAGAGTCTTTAGCTGACATTACTTGGGCTCGAAGCCCATCTTCCTTCTAGCAGCAATGATCTATCATATCAGACTATGATTAACAAGAAGGTAGACACGAGAGATTTTTTTCCTACCCAGAAGGAAGCCATGACCTTCAGATGCTAGACTTATAGGTGTTTATGAAAGTATACAAGAATGGGTAGGGGTAGGGTTGTCTGGTGTAGTATTTTTCCAGGCTGGCTTGGAATTCACTATGTTGCCCAGGCTAGCCTCAGACTCACACAGCAATCCTTCTGCCTCTGCTTGCTATGTTTGGGGATTTCAAGTGTGGGATAGTACACCAACTTGGTTTTTTTTTTTTGTTTTTTGTTTTTTGTTTTTGTTTTTTTTTTTTTTTTTTTTTTTTGGTGATAGAATCTGACTATTTAGTCCTGCCTGGTCTCCAGTGTTGGGTTTGAGATAGGACCTTGCCTCTAACTTCTGATAGGATTATAGGTATGTCCCACTATGGCCAGCTCAAATGAAGGGTAATTCTAATTGTGGCAGGCACACAAGACAGAACTCAAGAAGTCTTAAAAAGCTGGGGTTAAGAAATAGGAGTATGGGGTGGGAGAGATGGCTCGGTGGTTAAGAGCATGTGCTGCTCTTTCAAAGGACCCAGGCCAGGTTCCCAGCACCCATGCTAGGGTCACAATTTGCCTTTAACTTCGGCTTCAGAGGTCTGACTCCCCCTACTGGCCTCCGCAAGCAACTGCATACACATGCGCACTCAAAAGCCTACGACGCCATAGGAGGAAGAATACATACATAGAGTGAAACTTGGTGACCCCCAACTCCCGCCCAGGCTTGCACCTTTCTCCCGTGATGTGGAGTATGTGGGAGGGTTAGAAGGGGCCTACGTGCCTACCTTCCGCAGCAGGTCCGCATGGTTCTGCACCAGTTCACTGTACTTCTCTTTTAACTTGCTATACCGCTGCTCATTGGCCTGGGCCTTTCCTACATTGGAAAGATCAAGGTGAGGCCTCTGCCCTGGCTGGGATCCCCCTCATCCTCCCTCCAGTAAGCTGGGGGCACTAATGATATTTTTATCTTTTTTTTTTTTTTTTTTTTTTAGATACAGTCTCCTGCAGCTTAGGCTATGTAGGCAACATGACCTTGAACTTCTGATTCTGTGCACTGGGACGACAGGTGCATACCACCACACTCTGCTGGAAGTTATATAGTCATTAATTGGGGTTTTCTGGAAACAAGGTCTTGCTAACCCAAGTTAACCCAAGCTGGCATTATGGTCGTCTCCTGCCTTAGCTTCCCATTCTGGAGTTACATGTAATCACCGCTACACTGGTTGTCTTAAGTAAACTTTCCCCTGCAGACCGATGCCTACAAACACAGCATCAAATCACAGGGCTTTAAGCTTCATGCTCGCCTCCCTCCACCTCCCCGTCCCCTCAGGTCTTTATCCAGCTTCCTCTCCTTAGGAAGTTCCCTCTCCCAAGATACGGACTCAAACCATCACTGTGTCCTTGGTTATTTTGAGCCCAGCAGTGCCACCAAGCCTGTTCCTACCTCTGAGAACAAGAGTCAGCACCCAGGCTTTACTTCCATGAAGAAGGGGTGATCTGCCTTGCTGCTGCCCACACCCTCAGGCCCAGCCCCGCCCCTCACTTTCTATCTCAGTCAAGCTGCGCTGCGCCTTCTCCGTGTCCTCTCGCTGCCTCTTCAGTTCGTCCAGCTCCGTGCGCAGGAACTCGCAGTCATCCGTAGCCTGCCGTCCCAAGTGCTGCTGCTCGGCCAGCTCTGCCTCCAGCTCACTCACGCGACCCTTCAGCTGCAGCATGGCCCGCTGGCTCTGACGGGGGAAGGTGCGGTGAGGAGCCCGCTACTGCCAGGCTGCCCGTGGGGGCACCAGGCAGGGCAGGAATGACTTATCACGTTGCTGGGACTGACCAATTATGGTTGATCTCTGAATCATCATATTTCCCGACGCATAGATTCAACCAATCATTGACAGAAAACTTTTTGTTGTTGGTCTGGTAATTCTAGGTAGGGAGCCTAGGGTCTTCCTCATGTGGCCAGTGTCTATACTGCTGAGTGACACTCCTATCCTCTCATTGGGGGATTCTAGGCAGGGGCTCTACCACTGAGCCACACCCCCAGCCCCTCCCTGGGGGATTCTAGGCAGGGGCTCTACCTCTGAGCCACGCCCCCAGCCCCTCACTGGGGGATTCTCAGCAGGGGCTCTGACACTGAGCCACACCCCCAGCCCCTCCCTGGGGGATTCTAGGCAGGGGCTCTACCTCTGAGCCAAGCCCCCAGCCCCTCACTGGGGGATTCTAGGCAGGGGCTCTACCACTGAGCCACGCCCCCAGCCCCTCACTGGGGGATTCTAGGCAGGAGCTCTACCACTGAGGCACGCCCCCAGCCCCTCACTGGGGGATTCTAGGCAGGGGCTCTATCACTGAGCCACGCCCCCAGCCCCTCACTAGGGGATTCTAGGCAGATGCTCTACCACTGAGCCATGCCCCAGCCCCTCACTGGGGGATTCTAGGCAGGGGCTCTACTGCTCAGCCACCCCTCCCAGACCCCCACCCTATTACTGTGATTCTAGGTAAGGCCCCCACCAATGAGCCCCACCTCTTGTCCCTTCCTGGGGCATTTTAGCTCAGCTCTCTAAAATTAAGCCAGACCTCTAGCCCATAATTGATGAATTCTCTGCAAGTACATTATAACTGAGGCATATCCTCCACTCCTTAATGAGGGACTCTAGGCAGGTGCTCTGTCACGTGCTCAGACCTTCTGACAGATTTAGGCAAATGATCACTGAGCTACAGCCCCAGCCCCTGAATCAAGTTTTCTCAAGAACTTATGAGAAGTAGTCTTTGTCATCACTGATGGCGAAGCCATAGCCATGGTACACGGGACACTGGTACCCAGCTTAACTGCATTCCTGAAGTCATGTGTTAGGACAACAAATTCTAACTGAGATCCTGAGATGAGCAAACTCTTTGATTTTGGCATATGTATTTTGGTGATGGTGGTTTTCTTTTTTGAGACAAGGTTTCTCTGTGTAGCCCTGGCTGTCCTGGAACTCACTTTGTAGACCAAGCTGGCCTCAACCTCACAGTGATGCACCTGCCTTTGCCTCCAAGTGCTGGGATTAAAGGTGTGTACCACCATGTCCAGCAAGGCATGTCTATTAATCGACCTGTC